>NC_136716.1:440000-517500 GCF_936440315.1 Barbus barbus | reverse complement strand
TGTTACGTGTTACGTCTTGAAATACATTGGGGTTGTTAAGTTTTTTTTAATCGTTCGAAATATGTTTCTTCTGCTCACTAAAGCTGCATTTATTTAATAAAAAACTGTAAAAACAGTAATATTGTGAAATATTATTACAATTTAAAACAGCTGTTTTCTATGTGAATATAAGTTGAACTGTAATGTATTTCTGTGATCAAAGCTGTATTTTCAGCATCATTACTCCAGTCACCTGATCCTTCAGAAATCATAATAATATACTGATTCACAGCTCAACATTAATTATACAATTATATAAGGTTTTGCTGTTTAATATATTTCCAAAAAACAGATACAAATTTTTTGGATTTAAAATAACAGCATTTATTTGGAATATTATTTTTTTTGTAACATTTAAAAAAAAATTACTAATACTTTCTGTGTACTTTCTAATAATTTAATGTGCTCTTGGTGAAGAAAAATAAAATTATTTGATTCTGATGTATTTATCCTTTGGAACAGAAATTCTCATACTCCGTACTCAAGGCTGTCAATTCAACACACATGATAACTTATGAAACTTTTATGTAACACAGCTTGACTGAAATGACTGATTGTGTTCTGTCCATATGACCCGTGTGTCAGGGCTGTATATGTACAGTACGTACAGTATGTACACGCACAACAGCAGAAAGGGTTATTGAGCACACTCACTTTAAAGTGAACAGATGCACTTGAATGAATCATCAGTGATAGAGCAATAATACAGACATCTGTTAAGACAAGAGCACATATATCTACATTATTTAGTCATCCTCTCTCTCACACACATTCACATTTATGGAAGCACATTTACAGAAAATGAAGCTTTCTGTAGAAGTAGTGAATCGAGAGCTCAGACCCTCAAGCGGTGATGGGGGTGACCACGGCCTCTGGGTGCGGGACGATCTGGATGGGTGCGATGGAAGTCCTGTAACAGCATGGGATCAAGGATATTGTCCCGGGCCACCCAGGATTGTTCCTTGGGCCCGTAGCCCTCCCAGTCCACGAGATATTCTAGCCGGCCTCCCCATCGCCGCGAATCCAGGATGTTGCAAACTAGATATACGGATGGTTCATCCAGTATTTCAGGAGGAGGAGGCTCGGCCGGCTCATGTTGATCTGGTGTGGGAGAAACACAAGGTTTGAGTAGGGACACGTGGAAAGTGGGATGAATACGGTACCTGTGTGGTAGTTGAAGCTGGTAAGTAACCTCGTTGATCTGCCTCAGGATCTTGAACGTACCAATATAGTGGGGAGTCAGCTTCTTGCAGGGCAGGTGGAGTCGCAGGTCACGGGTGGATAACCACACCCGGTCTACAGATTGGTAGATAGGAGCTGGGGTGCGCCGAGCATCTGCAAAACTCTTGTGTCTCCGCACTGCCCGCCGGAGGTGGATGTGTGCTGAGTCCCACACTCTCTCACTCGCCCGGAACCAGTAGTCGACAGCTGGAACCTCCGAAGGCTCTCCCGCCCACAGGAAGAGCGGTGGTTGATAGCCGAGTATGCAACGGAAGGGCGTAAGGCCGGTGGTGTTCTGACGGAGGGAGTTTTGTGCATATTCGGCCCACGGGAGGAAGCGGCTCCAGCTGAACTGGTCTTCTTGGCAGTATGCCCGGAGGTACCGTCCGAGTTCCTGGATCTTGCGCTCAGCCTGGCCATTATTCTGGGGATGATAGCCGGAGGACAAGCTCACCGTGACTCCTAGTAATCGGAAGAAGGCTTTCCACACTAGGGAGATGAACTGTGGACTGCGATCCGAAACAATTTCCTCTGGCACTCCAAAGTTTCTGAACACTTGATGGAAAAGGTGTTCTGCGGTTTCCAAGGCTGTAGGCAACCCACGGAGGGGAATCAGTTTACAGGCTTTCTAGAAGCGGTCCACTGCTACTAGTATGCAGGTGTTACCTTCCGATTCAGGGAGATCCGTCACGAAATCTATCCCCAAATGAGACCAGGGCCGGCGTGGAATGGGGAGAGGTACGAGCTTGCCCACTGGCAGATGGCGTGGAGTTGAAGACGTGGCACAGACAATGAGGGCTGGAGGGAGAATCGGCTCGGGATCCACAGGAGAATCAGGTGAATACAGACGTGATCGGCCTTGCAGTTGCGACTTCCCGGTCGGTAGGTAATGGTGAATTCAAACCGGCTAAAGAATAGGGGCCAGCGAGCCTGTCTGGGATTGAACCTCTCAGATTCAAACGGTTAACCAGCAATTATTTGCTACTGTGAGAGCAGCTAACAGTAAAGATCTTTGTTGAACGGACCAGGTGAAGTCCCAAAAGTCATTCATGAAAAAATGGCGTGGAGTCAAACATATCTCAGTACCCAACAAATATAATAGGTCCAGTGAGAGCCAAGTCCAAAACGGTGAGAGAGAGGGGCACTCGGAGGAAGTGTTATTATGGATTATGGACTATTTTTAGCTAAAAACATCTTAATGCTGGATGTGTTTCATCTTTTGTGTTCTCCAGATGTTAACTAATGGACTGGAGTGGTGTGGATTATTGTGATGTTTTTATCAGCTGTTTGGACTCTCATTCTGACGGCACCCATTCACTGCAGAGCATCCATTGCTGAGACACTGATGCAGAGACACATTTCTACAAACCTGATGAAGAAACACACTCATCCTGATCTTGGATGAACTGAGGGTGAGTATATTTTTCAGTGATTTTTCTTTATTTTTGGCTGAAGGGGATCACATGCTGCTGGGGTGATTTGGGCCACACATACTGTAAATTTATTATATCATGACCTTTTTCAAATACCAAATTCTATAGCTTGTTCAAAGTGATAACTGTCCTCTGTGTTGTTTTTAAGTCTCCTTGTTCAGAATAAGATTGGAGGTGCTTCTTCAGCAGTGTCTCAGTGCTTTGATATATAATATATCTCCTGTACTGTTTTTTTGTTGATTTATTTTCTTTCACAGCTGTCATTCATCTTCACAGACTGAATAATTCCTGAACAGTGGGTGTTTTATCCGGGAAAGCGGCAGATATTTTAATTATTCACAGGTAGAGGCAAATTAGAAGGCAATTGTGCTCTCGTTATAATTGTGTCCTGTGTGTTTCATCGGGGCAAACGTGGGGCTTTTTCAGCACAGGAGCTGAATACATCTGCAAACAACATTTCTTTTTCAGTTTTTCATTTGCGCTAATTATATTTTCAGGCATAAAACAATGTCACATTAGAATGATTCATTTGGAGTTTCAGCAAAGTACAATTAAATATCTGATGTGCAACATTTACAGCAATAATCACTCAGCTTTTGTATTTTTGTATCTACTTATCACAAAGTTTGTGAAATTGTTTCAAATTATTTGACCAGCATTATACTGTTTAATATATTGTTTATTTATTTATTTAGCATGCATGTTTGTCGCACCACATGACTTTTATTTGGTAGACAAAAGTTTGTAAAATAATAATATTTCAAAACCAGTTTACTGCTCATATTTTTAGCATATCTACTTTTTTTTTTTTTACAAAGTTTGTGAATTTTTTTTAAAGTCCAGCAATATATCTCAATGAGAAAGTGTCTATAATATTGTGTAATGTCTATAATAAAGAAAATACATTTTAAACTATACTTAAAATATTTTCCTGACATGCAGTTCTCATTCATTCATTCTTGCATGTTTGTCACACAACATGCCTTTGATTTGGCGAACAGTTAAAAAAAAATTTAAGTATCTATGTATGTATATATGTATTTATTTATTTATTTACTGCAGGTTTATCACACCACACTGATTTGGAGACAAAAGTTAGTTGGTGGACTGATGGATGGACTGATGGATTGATTGTCACACCACATGGCTTTGACTTGATGGACAAAGGTTTATTTAATATATGTTATGTATTTGTTTATTTATTTTCTATGAGCGCTGACAGACTGCATGTGGAGCTACATTTGGGGGACTCAGGCTGTATATTTAGGGTATAATCTTAAAATAAAGTCTCCAGAAGGGGTTTTCCACAGCAGTGAGCAAAGAAGAATCATTTTGGGTTTCCCAAAGAATTTCATTCCATTTCTTCTTAGTTTGAAGAGCGTTTTAATAATCTGAAGAAACTTTTTCCACCATCAGGGCGGCACAACTGTGTTCAACATTGATAATAATCAGAAATGTTTGTTGAGCAGTAAATCAGTATATTATTATGATTTCTGAAGATCATGTGACACTGAAGACTGGAGTAATGATGCTGGAAATACAGCTGCAGATCACAGAAATAAATTACAGTTTAACACATATTCACATAGAAATATTTCACATTATTACTGTAATTTTGATCAAATAAATGCAGCATTGTTGAGCAGAAGATACTTTTAAAATATATATTTAAAATATATATATATATAAATAAATTCTTTACATATATAGATTAGATTACACCTTTATACTGTACGTTATGTATAATGTTATATATTCTTATTACTATCAGTGTTGAAAACAGTTGTGCTGCTTAGTATTTTTGTGAAAAGATAATTTTTTCAGGATTTTTTGATGAATATAAAGTTTAAAAGAATTTACTTTGCATTTTGAAAGATTTTTGTAAAGTTATAAATGTCTTAACTGTCACTTTTGATCAATTTATTGCATCCTTACTAAATAAAATTTTCATTTAAAAAAAATAATTTTGTGGTTTGTACTGATTTCAAATTTTGACCAGTAGTATGTTTATAAAGTATATTATATTTTCTGACAGAGAGTTTTTAGAAATAGAAATGTGTTTGGTCTTGTTGGGCCAGTTGTTCATATTTATATTTTTACTGATACATTTTTATCAGTGTAATATTATATTATATTGGCATTCACATATGTAACATACACTAATAAGACAGAACAGATGCTTTTCCATAGTTTAGCATGTCTGTAACTACAGATTAAATCTAAAAAAAGGATGGAAACAAATATTTATATAAATAGGTTAACATTTAGAAAATAATATATTAATATGAATAGGTTAACATTTAGAAAGAACAAGAGCTCGACATGAAAACTGAACTGTTCTGCTTCAGTGAGTGCAATAATCTGGGCTTGCTGGCCATATTAGAGCGTGTATGTCTATGAGAAAAGCATAACTCTGTGGGTTCCTTACAGTGACGCAGATCTGTGTGAGTGTGTGCGTCAGAGACTGACTGAGCAATCAGCAGACGCGCAGCGACAACACTGACACCAGCGAGTGTCACACACACACACACACACACACACACACTCCTCGCTCAGAGACACTGAACTTGACATGGCAATCCCTGGCAGAAACCCACATGAATGCATCCAAGCAGGCAGATGACAAATGTCTGGTATACTGTACTACAGAAAGAGAAATCCGATACTCTACATTAATAATCCAGTCGATTGGTTACTGTAAGCCTGATACAATAGGATAAATTTATGGAAAAAATCCCTACTGAATGTGCTTTAGCAACCACTGGGGCTTATAAAAGAAAGCTATGTGTCTTCATCCTGAGAAACCAAACAGTGGAAAACCTTTTAAAGGAACAGTTGCTGAAAAACTGCTGGGAATGTGTTCACCTTAAATTCATCCAAGATGTAGATGAGTTTGTTTCTTCATCAGGTTTGTAGAAATGTGTCTCTGCATCAGTGTCTCAGCAATGGATGCTCTGCAGTGAATGGGTGCCGTCAGAATGAGAGTCTGATAAAAACATCACAATAATCCACACCACTCCAGTCCATCAGTTAACATCTGGAGAACACAAGAGATGAAGCAAATCCAGCATTAAGACGTTTTTAACTCAAACACGAGTCCATAATCTATAATAACTCTTCCTCCAGTGAAAAAGTGCATCTCCTGTTGTCTCTCACATCAAAATCCAGCCACATATTAGTTTAGAGCTGTTTTGTCTTGTAAACGCTGTTTGATCAGCTTTTGTCTTCTCCAGATGTTAACTGATGGACTGGAGTGGTGTGGATTATTGTGATGTTTTTATCAGCTGTTTGGACTCTCATTCTGACGGCACCCATTCACTGCAGAGCATCCATTGCTGAGACACTGATGCAGAGACACATTTCTACAAACCTGATGAAGAAACGCACTCCTCCTGATCTCAGATGACCTGAAGATGAGCACATTTTCAGCAAATGTTATTTTTGGATGACCTGTTCCTTTAAGAGTCTCTCAGGCGTGGGAACGGTTCAGAATCCCATGAAATAACCTCTATTGTGCTTCCAGTGAAGGCCTGGATGTACCAAGAGTTACAATATGTTTCATCACAGAAGTAAGAAGTTAATATGACACTGCTTTGAGTTCTATCAAACCTTCTATCAAGCAGAGTCTCATTCAGCCGGACGTTTCATTAAACACCGTCTGATCCACACGGGCCAAGAACCCACTGATGTGCAATGCCATCAAGTTGGTAAAATAACCACAATAACAGATTATCATATGAAATTACATTTAAATAATGGCAGGAGAGTTTCTATGAGGAAAAAAAAAAACACAGAAAACAGCAGAAAGTGTGTATATAATAATTATGTGGTTAGAATTTGTGCCTGTCCAAAAGTATTAAGTAACTATTAATATTTAATGGAAATCTACTTTACTTGCTACCATGTTCCACAAAACCCTGAATACTTTTTAAAGATTTGATGCCACAATTCTGGCAAAATATTGACTCAATACTGTGTAGAAAGATGCAATATGTACTACATTGATTTTCCTGCTTCAAGCAGAAACACACAAAACACAGGAAAGGGAAAGAACACAGATTTTGGAGCCAGTAATAGCTTTCAAGCTAAATAATCAGAAACAGAATCAGCTTTATTCGCCAAGTGTGCGCAAACACACAATCTTTTTCAGTTGATGTAGAAAGTACAGCCTCTGCTGGGCCTTCCTGACAATGGAGTCTGTGAATATCCCACTTCAGGTCCTGAGAGATGGTGGTGCCCAGGAATCTGAATGACTCCACTGCAGTCACAGTGCTGTTCATGATGGTGAGTGGGGGGAGAGCAGGGGGGTTTCTCCTGAAGTCCACTCAAACAATAACTTCAAAATAAACGTCCTGATAATCAAAGAAGGCAGCACAGTTACCTTTCAATGTCTATTTGATATATAATTCAAACAAACAAACAAATGAATGAACAATATTCAATGCTGCTGCTTACAGATAGAAATGTTTCATCTGGTGCCACTGAGTCAGCTGTTTAGATTTTGACTTTAATTATATATATATAACTTAATTTTTTTATTTTATAATAACATTTATATACATATATAATATACAGTATATAACATATGCTAACACATTAAAACTACATACAAAAATGATTAATTTGATTAATTAAACACTATATTATGTAATTGATTTGACTGAATTAAAATAAGCACATTCAAGCAAGTGTAACTGAACGCAAACTAAGAGACAGAACAATCTGAAACTATACTGAGAAACACACACACACACACACACACAGACACACACACACACACACACACACACACATGTTGGTTTTTGTGGTTTATGGGGACTCTCCATAGGCGTAATGGTTTTTATACTGAACAAACTGTGTGTGCTATTGCCCTACACCAACCCTACACCTAAACTTAGCCCTCACAGGAGACTTTGTGCATTTTTAGATTTTCAAAAAAACACCATTTAGTATGTTTTTTAAGCCTTTTGAATTACGGGGACATAGGCAGTGTCCTCATAAACCACCTTCATATTGTAATACCTCTGTCATACCCATGTCATTATACACATTTGTGTCCTCATAAACCACATAAACATGCACACACACACACACACACACAGCTGTGTAGGAGGAGCAGACATTGAAAGGTAACTGTGCTGCATTTGACTATCAGGACTTTTATTTTGAAGTTATTGTTTGAGTAACACTGCCATCTAGTGGCTGTTAGTTAAAAGCAAAGAGTAGCCAGAGCACAGGCTTGATAGATGGTGCATCTAAGTTTCTCTTTACGCTGTCCCTGGGACACTATTTGTCTGTAAGTGACTGAAAGATATTGTTTTCATATAAAGGAAGTGTCATTGTTGCTTTCAGAAATGTGTAATTAACCTGCCAGCAGTTTATGTTTTGAGTTTAGCTTTTTAATTAGTGTATTTGTATATTGATATGTCCGTTTTGTTCTGTATTTTCAGTTTTACAATATAAAAAGAGAAAAAAGGAAATTTCGATTAAACCCAGGAAAAGTTACACCTTGAGTCATTATTGGAGTTTATCCCTCATGTTAGCTGATGTCTATCCTCGCAGAGCATGCATCCTGAGGACAGTACAGTAACTGATGCTGTGAGTAGAGGAAGGCTGAGATTACATACGCAGGACAGGGAAAAGAAATAGCTATAAGACATACAGATTAAACATAGATCAACAGAACCAAATGTTCCTTGATTTTGAGCAAAGCTGGTTTCCTTTATAATGCAGGAGCTGTCGATGTGTTAGTTATGGAGAAAGCATTGGTGAGAGATCTGTGCACTTAACAGACAGCACTGCGATCAGCTTCAGTGCTCAGCACTGGCTTTCAAAACACTGAAGAGACACCCTTTAAATCAAGCCTAAAATCAGGGTAGATCATGACCGTTTTTGATGTCTCAGGAAACATTACAAAATAAAAATTGCAATTCATAACCCTATTAATCAAACACACACACACACACACTCATACACACAAAAGGCTGAAAAACTGTGCAGATATTCATTAATCTTTATGATAACTCGCTATCCTTTTGCTGTCAATTTGTCAGTTAAAAATGTGTAGGTGGTGTAACAAATAGTTAAAAAGAAAAAAAAGTCTCAGTAGACGACTGAAATATTTTATTATTTTATGATTTATGAACTACTGGTTCACTGTCTGTATTATTCTGTCATTATAACCCTGCGGTATAATGATTAATGTTGATCATGAATAAAACAAACGAGAGAGACAAAAATTATTTAAAAATTGGAAGAAAAAACTATTCATAACAGAAATAAAGTCTTCAACAGTCTGGTGATGCAGCTGGTATCTGACCTCTCAGACACACACACACACACACACACACACACGCACACACGCACGCACACACACACACACACGCACGCACACACACACACACACACACTCTGTCTCTCTCTCTTTCTCTCTCTCTCAGGAAAAAAAAAAGATACAAAAGCTTTCAATGGGACCATAACTTATCAAAAGGTAGACATTTGGCCCTTATTTACCCCTAAGGGTGAATAACAATATTAGTACTTTAATGGCACACATTAAAAAGGCATACTTTTAAAAGGGTACTGCTACAATAACAGCTTTTGTACTGAGCGTGTATATAAGCAATAGCATACAGTCTGATGGTTATTGGTGCAAAATGACCAACAAGAACCGGTTGACTGTAACAGGGTTACTTGTCCAGGTTACCAAACACTTCTGGCAAAAGGAGTCAAGACACCTGCACAACTACTACAGCTCAGTACTTTTCACTAAATGCGTTTTCTATTTTTTAATTGCTCATCAATGCAACAGAACGCTTTGCTGTCAACACTCTCAGTGCAGGTTTAACTGCTCTTTAAAACATTAAGGCAGTCCTGACTCTGCATGGATACTATAAGCTGGAAAAAGAACAAGCACTTCACATCACAAGTGTAATACTGCACCGGGTGCGCTACCGAGCAAGCTTACTGTACTGGAAAAGCCATATATAGAGAGCTGGTTATGTCATGCAAATATTAAAATGTATTCATTTACCAATTATGCATACAGTAAAATTTGATTTCATAACATAGTATTGTGCAAGGAATGGTGCAAAACCAACAATCTGTCTCATAATCATAAATTGCTCAAAAAGAATAAAAGTTGTTGGTGATTTAGTCAATAATGTCCAGCTGGAAACTGAAACCTGAATTGCGTGAACAGGTATGTTTCTGGAGTTTTGCAACTGCATAGGTTGAGGTAAAAAAATATGTTTTGACCAGTGTTATTTTGGTATCACTATTATATTTTAATTTTTAATTTCCAAATTATATGATTTTTTTAAATACTTTTTATTAACTCATCTTTTTATTTTTTATTACATTTTTATTACTTTAATTTTTATACTTATTTCTAATTAAATTATTAATGATAAAAACCAACAGTAATTACATTAGGTTTTTTTTAAATTATTTCTATATAGTTTTTATTAATTTTAATTTGTTACTTTATTACATCAAGCTGAACTAAATGACTAAAAGAAATGTTGTCAAAATCTTGCTTTTTATTATTTTGTTTTCTTTATTTCTTTTTTATTTCAGTCAACCTTTATTTGATTCATTATTAACATTCATTTATTATTTCCAAAAACTAATTTTGTATGCGTTTAGCTTTAAAAGAAAACAGAAATTGCTAGTAAATTTCACAATCCATTCAAAAAAAAAAGAGAAAAGTATTTTGAAGAAAGAATTAACTATTATTTTATTGTAAAACATACTTCAATATTCTTGTTTTACTTACTTTTATTTGTTTTATTTAAGGAAAAAAATGACTGTATAATAACCCTGGTTTGGACTAGAGAGCTGCACAAACACTGATCCATACCTTCTTATTTGAACAAAAGAAAGTATTCCAGAAGGCAGCAGGATCATGCTCATGGTTAAGAGGTGAAGAGAGGGATGATGTGATGATGTTCAGATGCTGTAGATCACCTTAGCCAGACCAGGAGGAAAGTTTGAACATTCACAAGCGCTAAAAGAGCTCTGAATGCACTCTGAATGTTGAGTGTTCTTGAACAAAGACCCTACGCCGTCACCACGCAGTGTACAGACAGCTATAAATGTTAAATATATGCAAGAACAATCACAATTCAACATGCAAATAGATGCAAAGTAGAAGGGCAAACACATTTGAATGCTTAATAATCCGTCAATGGAGAGCAAACATAAACTTCTTTAAAAACATAACATTTACAAAGCATTCATTTTTGGCTTTCTTTTGTTGCAAGAACAACCAAAATTAAGTAAATTGATGCATTGAAGTGGAAGACTGGAGATTTGACAAGATAATAAAAAAAAACATGACATTTTCAATATAGAAAGCCTAAAATCATCTATAAAAGAAGTTTAATTGGAGTTTAAAACAAACCCTAGCTAGAATGTTTGAGGAACATCAGTGCGATGCTATCAACAGTGGTCCAAATCATTTGTACACTTCATTACGTCCAAAAAAATAAAAGAAAGTGAAAGTGAACATCCCAAGCAGCCCAAATGAGCAAAATTGTCTCAATCAAATGGTGTGAGTTTGAAGCAGGACTTGTTAGACCAACCAGTGACAGATGCTTATTAGTGGTAGTCTTATGCAACTACATACTTGACAAATTTCACCCTTGGCGCAGAAGAAACCTCAGAAGAGGCAAGAAAATGAAATAAAGGCTCCAGCATCGAGCCCTTGAGCGAGGCACTTCATCTGGACTGTCTCTGCAATTAGATTTCTTTGTGATACACTGGAAGAAAAAAAAACATTTAGTACGAGGCAAGTTCTTTACACAATAAACATAAAAGTCTACACTTAAAAATGCTGCTCGCACCAGCACTTCTTAAAGGGTTTATGTTTGTCTGTTTGTTTTTGAACACATAAGTGACCACATGACCAAAAAAATGCTTGATAAACATACACACATCAGATATGCAATTAAACAGGTTCATTTTAAAAGAAAATGAGTCATTAGTCAATTTTATGAATACATTTCTGTTCACAAAGACTCATATATAATCAGTTAATTGCATTAGATGTTACAAAAAGTCAAAAGACAGAGTTAATGAGACCCAAATGATGCTGTGTGTGGTTGTGAAGAGCAGTTGAAGCACTGGAGCAGGGCTCTGGATGCTTTGAATTAACAGCTTTTAGATGCCACAGCCTTGTAATGCATCATAAATAAAGCGTATTAAACACAAGCCCAATTACAGCCCTTGTGTCTCTCTTAAAAATACATTTGGAGAAGGCAAGTGGTGTATTTATGACCAAAACACAAACTCTTTATGCTCTAGGGCTCTGCAAATGCAGTAGCTCATTTCTAACTGAACTCTAGTCGAAAAAAGTCACTGATTCATCAGATAAGCAATGTGTTATTTGGCACATAACAGAACAACTTGCAGTCAATCCAAGCTATACATTTGTCCAGTATGTGGGAGCTGAAGCCACAGCCAGTGGAGCTCAGTCAACAGCATGTTCTGGTGAAATCCCTGCAGAGCTCTGCTGTTCTAATGGTAGCTAATGCAGTGTTCTGGCACAACCATAGCAAAGGCACTATTACTTCAGTCTCATAACTTCAAAAAGAAAGTTTCTCAAGGTTTTGGATAGCCTTGCTATACAGTTTAAAACCAACTGAAGGTTATTTTGAAGCTTGCATAACCCATGTGTAATTTCAAACTTCGACAGGTTCAGGACAGATTTGAAGGTTGAAGGTTATATAAGGTGTTGTGTGGAGACCTGAAGGATGGATGGATAGATAAATAGAATAACAGAACAATGGATGGATGGATGGATGATGGATGGAAAGACAATGATAGAACAATAGATTGATATAACGATTGATAGAATGATAAATAGAGAGATAGACAGACAGACAGACAGACAGACAGACAGACAGACAGACAGACAGACAGACAGACAGATAGATAGATAGATAGATAGATAGATAGATAGATAGATAGATAGATAGATAGATAGATAGATAGATAGATAGATAGATAGATAGATAGATAGATAGATAGATAGATAGATAGATAGATAGATAGATAGAAGACTAGCAAGACTGGCAGTGTAGAAGTGTAATAATAGAATAGTGTTTAGCTGATAAGACTGCACAGTTTACCACTAAAGTACATTAGACACCACATCACAGTTTATAGACGTGTGATAACAAAAGCCTGTCAAGTGTATTTAGTTTAGCCTCCAAGGTATAAAAGGAAAGAAATTGGACTCATCTGGGCTTAAAATAGTCTTTTAATAAATGAGATAGAACGAATCCTACACCTTCACACGCTGCCAGAGGTCTGTGGCTGTGAGTGGGAAGCAGACAGGAGACCTGGATTCGTTTAGTCAAACCCAAGCTTTTTTCAGCTGCACAAACACAGAAACTCCCACTCAATTTCAAAAAACTGACCCTTGTGACTGGTTTTGTGCTCCACAGTCACATATAAGCTGATTTTGTGGAACAAATAATACACAGCATGACCCTTTTAAACACTGGGGTCACCCTTTATTCATCTGTCATGTCTTATGTTTAACTAAACAAGCGAACACACACTAGTTCTCTTTCCTTTCTCACTTTGTCGGATCTCATTTGGCTCTTTTCCTGTTCATGAAGCAGTCGTTCCCTCTGAAACAGCCGCATCAATTTAAGTGTCACAGCTGATTTGGAATAGGGAATCAAACCAAATCCCTCAGTCCCTTAAGCTGGAGAGACTGGAGACACCTGTCATGAAGAACAGGAGGCCAGGCAGCTAAAGCAAGCCGCAGAAACCAAATCATCCAGCAGTACTACCATCCCTGCTGAAACCACCTGACCTCATTAGCATTCGTAGGTATGCACACATCAGATTCTAGCACACACATATAAGTGCATTTGGGAAACCATACTAAAAGCATATACTCTACTTCCTATAATCAGATTTGTAATTGCAATAGTACCATATTTTTTATATTACTGAATATCAGCATATTGAGAGCACCTAAAATGCATCACAAACTATAGAAGAATACAGAATGATATGATGGATGGATGGATAGACAGAAAACTAAAGACTATAGACAGAACAATAGATAGATGTGATTTCTAAACAGTTTATCAGAGGATTCGTAACAATTTGCATATTTGGGCCAATGAGGTTTTACGGTGGGCGGCGGCACTAACCAGAAAGTAAACAAACAATCAACAAAACCCCTTCTTAACGCTTGCTAATGCTGGTAAGGACAAAAACTGAAAAACAACTTTTGTCGTTGGCATGTTGTGGTTCAGACATGGTGTAAGCAGAAGTCAAGACTAAGAATTGAATTGACCTACGATAAGAATAAGGTTGTTGCTAAACTAAACGGAGAATAATAGTCCCTGTATCTGTGTGTGCAGCAGGGTCTACAGTACTCTATTGGATCAGTGACGGTGCCATATTGAGTTTAATTAATATTGAAAGCACAGCAGGACTGAGAGAGGCCAGGATCGGCCGGCTGCCGCTGTGAACAGTAATGAGTGTTTGGAAAGGTTAGAGAGTTTGAAAGCTTCTTAATGTGCTAACACTAAACCGACTGAATCAGACAATCCAGGGGTAAGACTGAGTGGATATTCTCACAGAGCGTTTTATCAGAGGAAGCAGATAACCCAAGACCATCGCTTCTCGCCCTAGACCGGCGGCACTCTCATTAATCACATGCACATCCTAATAATAACATGTTTTATTGATATGCAAATAGATTCACCGTTCTAATGCTGCATTTGAATAATGATTCATCACTAATGGTAACAAATTATCCCAAGCAATCAGAGAAAGAGTCTTGAAAAAGATTCAGTTGAGAATTAGAGGAAGAAAAGACGATTGTTGGTGGAAGTATGGATTTACTTTAGCGACTCAAAGCAAATCTATTAGTATTCTGCCAGAGCCCTGTGTCTGCTATAGAAAGAGAGAGAGAGAGAGACAGTTATGAGGGAGGAGACAAGAGAAAGAGAGAGAGAAGGACGCAGACAGAGAGAGACATGAAAGGCTGTACTCCTGACAGGTATTCTGGAAGAGCAAATGAAGCTGTGACCCCAGACAGGAGCTTCACTATAATAAGCACGAGTAATCGATGCTGCCAGCGAACAACATCAGAATCAAGATGCAGAGATTTCATTTGTCAGTATGGTAATCCACTGCATAATTCCAGCCGAGCTTAGTATTTGAAATTATTGAGGATGTCACTAAACCAAAATATTTACCTACAAAAAAATATCAGATTCACTGGAGGAAAAGTTATTATGGATTATGGACTATTTTTAGCTAAAAACATCTTAATGCTGGATGTGTTTCATCTTTAGTCTTCTCCAGATGTTAACTGATGGACTGGAGTGGTGTGGATTATTGTGATGTTTTTATCAGCTGTTTGGACTCTCATTCTGACGGCACCCATTCACTGCAGAGCATCCATTGCTGAGACACTGATGCAGAGACACATTTCTACAAACCTGATGAAGAAACAAACACTCTTAGATGGCTTGAGGGTGAGTAAATGTTCAGCAATTTTCTTTTTGGGTTAACTATTCCTTTAAATCTGTTAAACATATTTAACTAATTACATACATTGAAGGGGTGGTTGATTGGGATTTCATTTTTTTAACATTAGTTAGTGTGTAATGTTGCTGTTTGAGCATAAAAATATCTGCAAAGTTACAACGCTGAAAGATCAATGCAAACAGAGGTACTGTCTTATAAAATTATGGCAGTTTAATGCCTACAAATACGGCTCGTAGGGACTACAACGAGTTACTTCCTGGATTGTGACATCACAAACCCAGAAATGTACATAAACCCCGCCCTCGGAAACACGCAACAAAGTAGGCGGGGCCATGTTGCGCTGCTTTAGAGAAGAGGAAGAGTTGTTGCCATGCCATCAAAACTAGGAGTGCAGGACAAAATCTATTCATAAATGAATCACGATTCTAATGAATTCACAAGTTTCAAAATCAATGTTCTAAAGCAGCGGTTCTTAATCCTGCTCCTCGCGTCCCCTGCTCTGCATCTCTCTCTCATTCAGATCATCAGCGCAGCTCCAACAATGAACTGTGTTTAATTAGACACTTTATGTGCATGGACAGACAGATATTTATACGAGAAGCATTAAACATAGACGTGCACATGGTTGCCATGGTAACGAGCAATAGTTACTGGCAAACACTTCTCATTGTTACAAAAATGCTACAGCAATCATGTTTTCTGCTGTATTAAAGCTTTAATCAGGATAAAACCATCATAAGCAGTAGCATTTACAAATAACAGCATATCTAAACGTATGAGACAACAACAAACAAAAAACATACCATTAAGAGCCGTGCTTGCACAGGTTCTGCACGATACTCTTCACTAATATTCTCTGCGTCTCAATCGGGCTCAAACTGATAAGCAATATTGACAACGCCATTGTTTACAATACAACCGGAGCACATGCCGCTGAGGGGTGGGACGTTTCTGGACTGCAGGCAGTTTAGCCAATCACAACACTCTGAGCCAGCTGACCAATCTGAACCCATCACGTATTTCTGAGGGAGGGGCTTCATAAAAGCAGGAAATCATCAGAGAAGGGACAGAGCGGTGTAGAATAAAGGTCAATTATGTGAAAGATAATGGTCCATTTAAAATTTCATAAATGCAAAGGCAGCCAATCTGAAATTCTCAATTTGGAGTTAAACAGAAAGACAAAAAACAAGCATTAAGAGTCAGTATATGTTCTGCCCCAGCAGAAACAGCCTGTTACACGTCCTGCAACACTTTCCTACTGATTTCAGACTCCATGACTCAATTTGACACCAAACTGCTTCTTTATTCTGTCACAATAAAGGTGAAAACAAAGCTGTACAAAATGTTCTTGCAAAGGCCTCGACTGACCCACGAGCTGCTGTTGAGAATGTGCAATCAGACGGATCCATACAGAGCATCAGAAGACCAAGAGAATAACACAGATGAGCCACAAGCTTCTGCACTGCAACCCTGAATCACGGGGAATACGGCATATTAATACACGGTTATGGCAGTAATCTGAAAGCAATGATTCAAGACAGCAAGGACAACAATCAGGAGCTGCTCTACAATAACGCTGTGCATTATTATTAGGCCTTGTCGACTTGGACGACAAACATTCAGCTCGCTTATCAAACTCATTGCTTTCCCCCACTCTGTATTCTAAAGCTTCATTTCTGCATCTTCGCTTCTACATTTCCCAGATGGTTTGAGATGAAAGATTATTTCAGCAGGCCGAGTGTTTCTCTGGGTTACTTACGTAAGTTCTCTCATTAAAGACGCCCCCAGATGACAGACCTCACCTCTGTCTCGCACAAGAGAAACCAGCGCTCCGCGTCTTCTCTGGCCTCTTCTGCTATATCTAGACATCGCTGTCCTCAATTTCTATAATCTTAAGTCAAATGAGGTGAGCGTTATGTAAAGCGTATCCTGCTGAGCGCTCAATGGAAGTTATGATGATTATGGTTATGATGATTGTGGTTTACACACAAGCTGGCCATCTGTATTTCTCACATGTACCTCTCAGGTAAGTCTAGAGGATTGTTTTAGCTCATTTTATTGCTCAACAGTCGAAACAAAAGTCTGACTGCTTGGAAAAGTAACATCACACTTAGTGTTCTTTAACTACTTAAATTACGCAATCTTTCTTAAATGTTATAAAAATGTTACAAATGTTGTACATTTGAGGTCCACAGCACAAATAATAAGCTATGTGTTCAACTTTAATACATAAGAATAAAAGAAGAATCATTTTTATTTTAAGGTTATAAAGGATTTATATAAGTTTTAGGATAAATTATAAATAATTTTCTCATATTTTAAGTGCTATGATTAGAATTAAATATTGGCGAACTGCTAATAATATAAATAGTTATCATTTTAACTCTTTCCCTATGGAAGCCTGTTTGCGCCACTGAATAAATAAAGAAAGGTTATTGTGACTTTTCAGCTCATAATTCAGAATTTTTTCACAGAATTGCGAGATATAAACTCACAATTGCTATACAAAGACTTGCAATTCTGACTTTATTTCTTAGAATTATGAGTTTATATCACACAATTATGAGAAAAACAGATTAAAAAAGTCACAATTACCTTTTTTATTCAGTGGCGGAAACGGGCTTCCATACTTTCCTGACAAGCATTTTTTTTAAAACATTGCTTGGCACCGCCAGCATAAAAAAATAACGTTTTTTCTAGCTTCATGCATTCTTACTTTTATCAACACTTGAATGTGGGCAAGTCTCAAAAAAAACAAAAACCATTGCAACATTTTGAACAAAAAGCTAATAAAACAACATTTTTGAGTCTATGCTTTAACTATGTCTGTAATAATGATCAAAATAAAGACCATAAACACTCAACATTTCATTCTGTAATGTTAGGCAGTTTTGATTAAAGTTTGACGATCTGTTATCTTACATATGCATCTGTTTACATATGTAATCTGTTTCTGCTTCTTCTTCGCCATGCTTTGATCCAGAGATGCAGTACTCTTTCAGAAGATGTGTAATAGCAGTGAAAACACAGAAAGCTGGGAAATTCCATCAAAGGCAGTGAAAGGGTTAAGATGTCTGTCAGTGTTATCACAGTTCATTAAACTGCTTCTCCATCTCCAGTTCCGAGCCGAGTCTGTCAGCAGCCTGACGGACAGCATCTTGACGCTCGATGAATCAGGAGCTGCTTGTCATTTTGTGGCTCCAGCAGCTTCTATCATCTCTCCTTCAGAGCCCAGCTGGTTACGTAACATGGAGATGCGGGCGAAAGGGCAGAACTGAAGAGGCTGGTACCCGGTCCAGCACGCCAATATCTCAGGAACATCAGCGAGGACCAAAATAGACAGAAGGAGAGCGAGATCAAGACAAAACAAGAGAGGAAAAAAGGGAAAAGCTGGTTTGGGTAATGAAAACTCAACAGAACTGTTTTCTGAGCAGCTCTACAGATAAAACCAGTGCTGGGAAGATTACTGATTACCAATGACATGATGAAAACTGCTGTTAGTGATGGGATCTATTACATTCGGTACTGTATTCTGATTACTTTTAGATTGCTTTTGATTAGGATTATTTTGTACCATATTCACATCAGAAAATATTTTCTATATAAAAAACTAGAAACTATATATGAAAAACCTACACAGAAAATATATTAAAATATATTGAAAAAAAAAAAAAAAAAAAAAAAATTTATATATATATATATATATATATATATATATATATACTACATTTGTATCATGACTTCATGAAAAGCTAATAATTAATATAATTTCTATCTATCTCTTGTGTATATCATATAAATATATTAGTTCTGTCAAACAATTAATCACGATTAATCGCATCCAAAGTAAAAGATTTTGTTTATTTGTTTAGAATGTGTGTGTACTGTGTATATTTATTATGTATGTATAAACACACACACATGCATGTACTGTATATATTTAAGAAAAATGTCACATTTCTATATTAAATATATTTATATATAATATAAATGATGTGAATATAAATATACAGATGTAAATATGTAAGGGATAATCAATGGCTAGCCGTGCATTAACTTAGCTTGAATAGACGGCGTGTTAATAAAATACCAAAATCCAATATAACAACGGTTTCTCGCTGATAGTATAAAGCACTGTTTAATGTGCCTCTCACGTAAAGCAGTGCAGACGTCAAATGCAAAAATCCCAAAATGCACAGAGACTTCATCTGCACTTCACAAGTCAACACATCATATCATATCACAGAAGTGAAATGCTTTTGAGCGGTTTGTTCATCACAGAGAATTCCTGCAATCAATCCTCGACGGAAACAAGACCACACCAGCTCTAACGAGCTCTAAACGAGGCTTTTAATCACAGACTGGCTTGTGTTTGTGACTCATGAAGTGATTTAAAGCTCATCGTCGTCCGCCTCACAAACACAGACCGTCCCGTAAACGCAGCATCACACGGACAAGCGCTGCAACTTCAGCATCAAAAGCTGACGAGCGCCTTTAAATTGGTGTCATATAACTAGATAGCAAATGACAGCGTGAGCCAGAGATGATAATGACTAAATTCACACATTAAATATGTGACTCAGAGCTGTTACCTGAGGGAGGCTGTCTGTTCATTAGCCCATAAACTCTCTGGAGGAAGTCTTCGCTGTCATTGCCACACAAACACATGCTGGATATTCATCACATCTCCATTCCTTTCCACTGCAAGACTTCAACCAAAAATATTTAATTTCATTATCGGACAATTTCACTGAATATTTCAAACAATCAGAAATTCCCACTTGTTACATTTATTTGTGCCAAATAATGCATTAGTAATTACCAAGTAATATTACACTATCCACAATCTGGCTTTTTGTATTATTATGCAAGTAAAGAATGTGACAATATTTGCATGCGTCAAATATAGAATCACTTGGACAAACAAACATACAGTATATACTGATAGCGGTTTTAATTATTGGGGGAGGGGGGGGGGGGGGGTTACTGTGGATCAGGGAGGTTTTTTGCACAGTTCTATTAATTTATTTCAAAATATATAAAAATAATAATAATTTCATGCATACTTGAATACACCTATTCTCTAATAACCATGCTTTCATGCTCTTTTCTTTAATATTTTTGGGGCATGAAGTGAAAAACATCAGTGTAACACAACCATCAACATCCTCATATCACCATTAAGAAAAATAGCCTCAGTGAAATTACTTATGAATCTATTGCTTGACTGTTTATTAATATGTAAAACATATTTTGCCTGCCACATCAAATTCATGTGGTGCAATCAAGCTGCAAAACAATACATAAAAACTGAACTGTATTCTCCACAAACATGTGTAATAGTGCACTGATTCCATTCAGACTAAATATAAACTCTTACGCATGGATTCAGAAGGAAGCATATGGCAAAACCAGCAGCTGAATAACATATTTGTGTCTTTTTTGCTTGCAGCAACTCATTTCAGCAAGAAATGAATTGGGAGCCAATTAGGGATTGAAGCAATATTTTTGAAGCTGTTCTATTGGCTGGATCCCTTCATCCTGACTAATCGATCCAAAGTCCCTTTTCCAATCCTTACAGTCCAATTTTGTCCAATCTATATGTTGATAATATGACTGTCTAAAGTTTGATCTGCAAAAAGGGATGACTGATCATTTGATTGAATCAGTTCAAACAGTTTTAATGAAATGATACAAATATTTAACGCAATGTAAAGACTTTTTTTAATGTTCAGCAAGGCATTGTTCATATATATATATATATATATATATATCTCAAATGATTAATCGCATCCAAAATAAAAGTTTTTGTTTACATAATATACAGTGCCCTCCAAAAGTATTGGAACAGTAATATGATAAAAAGATGAATATGAGACAAAACTACAGAATGTTACAGTTTATTATTAGCCGTTTCAACACATAGATGTTTTACCAGCTAAGAAGTTCAGCACTTTAAGAGTTCATCCCTCTATCTGATGTGAGCATAAGTATTGGAGCAGTTGCCTCTCAGGTCTTTCTAAGTGATCAGCTGTGTCCTGCTGCATTAATTCTTCAGATATTAAAAGCAGGGAATGTGTCGTATCAGTTATATCCATTACTTCTGCATTCTGAATCCTGCATTCGATGATGACACACACAAACCAGGATGAAGACGAGGGAGCTGACTTTGAGAGAAAAGCAAGCAATTTGGATGCTAAAAGAAAAGAGGAAGTCAGTTAGAGCTCTAGCAAAAACAAAGGGCATGGAGAAATCAAGAGTTTGGAAACCACCAGCAACCAACAACGACCTGATCGACTGAGAAAACAACAGTAGTTGATGACAGACAAATCATAAAAGCTGTGAAAATGAACCCTAAAAGACGTGTCTGTAAAATCACCAACAACTTCCAGAAAGCTGGGGAACGTTTTCTGCAGAAAAGATCTCCAGAATGTTTTCTGTGTCCTCTTTAAATAGTTTTTCCTCTAGGCGTGCTCAATACATTACATATGCGTTTTACCTTTTTTGGCTGTGTTTTCCTTATACATACAATTCGATTCCTCCCTAGAGAGAACAGGCTCCAAGACGTGTTATAGTAAGGAAAGAGACCCCCTTTATATTTTTACATTCCATCTATGCAGGTCTCTGACACACACAGGCGCATATATATACACACACCACCTCAGTCGTGGTATTGAGGGTGGAGAGAGCGCTGGACATTCACTCCCCCCACCTACAATCCCTGCCGGACCGAGACTCGAACCCACAACCTTTGGATTACGTGTCCGATGCTCTAACCATTAGGCCACGACTTCCCCCTAGCATTAAAAAGCATTAAAAAAAGGCAAATAAAAGGGCCGTTTTTATAGACATGGCTACTCTCAAACCTGCTCCAGTAAGATAATTGCCACTGTTGTCTCTGTAGGTCCTTTTTTAAGACGAAGTATAGAGACACCAAACACAAATGCACAAACAATGGTTGAGTCAACAGCAAGTGCATTTAGATGTGCTTTTAAAGTTCAATTTCAGTCAGACTGAAGCAATTATTCATCTTCTCAAAAACACTTTAGTCAAACTCAAATCTTACCAGTCTGTTTTTAAGTATAAAGTCAGCAAGAAATTAGAAATTATCTATATTTAAATTCCATGTTATAGATCTTTCTATGAACAATAAAGGGTTCATTTTTTAAATATTTGTAATGTTTAGAGGTCATAACTGGATCTTCTCTCTGGTGATGCATGCAGGACTTCTCCAATCATTTACCTGCTTAAATCCCCCCCCCCCCCCCCCCGTCACCTGCCACGCCCACATCCATCTCAACATCCAATCAGCAACCAGACAGAACCTGTCCTACATGTTTTTCCACCAATGATCCTTTACACTCAAATGTACATTGCTATTGAAACCATCAGAAGTTAAAGCTGGAATAACAACAATAACTCTTATTTTCAATCCTAAAATAAATAAATAACAATAGCTCTTATTTTAAGTCTTGCCCTGAGATCTCATGAAAGAGTAAAGACTGAAATCAGGGGCCAGTTGCAGAAACTTAGCCTCTATACTAGTCAGTTCTGTTTGTACGTCCCAATTAGCACATTTACACACTATTCTATGCCTCTTCACCCCAAATGTCCGGATGATCCACTTAATTAATGAAAACATGAAGTGTGGAACGTTGAACACTTCATGCACTCAACTGTTGCAAAAATAAGAAAATAATTTCAGACAAAATAACCATGTAATTCATACACTAGATGGCTGAGTATTTTTGAAATATTTTACAGAACAACTGTAATTTATTAATATGCAAGAAGAGTACTCATCAGAGTCAGAGAGTACATTCTGACCTTTACTTTGAAATATAAATATAAAATCATGAAAAATCGTAACTCATTTTCGTGGAGAGTGTTCAAAAGATAACATCCCTTCTATTTTTTGAGAAAAAAGGTCCAGAAGTGTTTTGAATATAGAGAAAAAATTCAGGGTTCAAGTCCAGGGTTCTCGTAGCATGTCTTTTGTGTGTTTTTTGCGGTTGAATTGAAATCAAATACTGCCCTTAATAGTGATGTCTACTTCTACTACTAATATTGAGAAAAGTATGTAAAATCATGTTTCAGATCACTCAACCCATACATGGCAATGAAGACGCCCTTATACGGTTACTAATGGGGTTTGATGGACACCTAGTGGACAAGCTTGGTACTGCGCCCAAACATAACCTCACTGAAAGCTCATTTTTTGAGATATCAACCTCAAATTTGGAACAGAACTTGTTCAGAATTTTGTTTTGATATTCTACCAGTTTTAGAGTAAAACATGTTTTGTACAATATATATTTTATATCAAATATAAATATTAAAATTTTTACATTTTATATTTTCATAAACTTAAACTTCCATAACTTTTTTTGTTATATAATCTTTATAAACATTTTCACTTCTACAATAATCTGCCAAGTGTCTTCTTTAAAAAGAGACCAAACTTAAGTCTGTGTAATTTATAACAGTTTAAGTTAGGGTTAGGTCAAAAAGTGGAACTGACAGGGAACTAGAAATCATTGCATAATGAAACATGAATGGCAAGTACCTCTTTCATTTTAATGATTTATCATTACATTGTACTTTCACGAGAGAATTTGGAGAGAAATCTAAATAAACAAGGTGATTTCTTATAGGAGTCATCTTCTATCTGTACTCCAGCTCTATTGTGTTCATGCTATTTCAGACGGATCTGGTCTTGGTGATGTGTATCAGGGTGACATACGCAAACTCCATGATGCTCTGGCCTGAAATGCCTGTTATTCCCGTCAGCTCCTCCACCACCTGCAGCACACAAACCCAACTCAGCAGAAACTCTGAGTCCATCATACATACTTAAACGCTTCACAGCTGACTGACTGAATCACCATCAGGTTCTGTACCTTCTCCCACATTGAGATGTGATGAATGAAGGCAGCCACAGCAATGACTCCAACTCCCAGAAGCATGAAGTCCTCGGTCACAGACACAAACTGGGCTCTGTTACAAACACAAGACACACTTCATATCCTTCTATGACCAATGACTGATTTGACCATTTGTAAAGCTGTACTGTATTTATTTATTTTAGTGCTGTCAAACAATTAATCGCATCTAAAATAACCGTTTGTGTATATAATATGTGTACTGTGTATATTTATTATGTATATATAAATACACACACATGCATGTATATATTCCAGAAAAATGTTGTTTATATATTAAATATTTATATAGAATATAAATGATCTGAATATAAATATATTCATGTATATTTTTTAAATATATACAGTATTTATATATACATAATAAATATACACAATACACACACATATATTATGTAGTGAAAAACTTTTATTTTGGATGAAACCAGACTTTGCTCAAGCTGCAGCTGACCTCGGTGGTCACTAAGAACGGATTATTTATAGTTTTCTCTTCTGCGATAGAGAAACATCTGAACCAAAATGACATACTTCACCTTAAAGAGCATTAATAGAGAGCCTCACCTTTGCTCCGGAGAAGGGCTGGAGCGTCCGGTGGCAGATATGAGCAGAGAGTGGTAGATGGTCTCCCTCTGCAGGTAAATAAACTGCAGCACACACACACACAGCTGATGCAGCTGAGCCACAGGAACCCGTGCCTCGTTACGGCCTGGAGGTGCACAAACACAGGCATTATTCAGCTGCTTGCACACGAAACATTCACTGGTCACACAATATATGAAAGATGTCACTCAAACAGCAGAAGCACACACCAAATCTACAAAACCAGACACTGATTCTCAGCCTCTGACTCAGTTTCAGAAACACTGTGTAATACTGCATTCAAAGCCACAAATGCTTACAGCAACAAAAAAAAATTGCTTTAAATCTTGCTTTAGTGTTTACCATGAATTTTTCAATATCTCTCTGCCAATTACTTTCAGTCTTGAACAGAAATGTACACAGGAGCTCATGAAAGAAGAGCTATAGGTTTTGAATAACTGTGTGTGTGATATATCCAGCAATATAATATAATGGCAAAGGTGTTTGCAATGTAAGACAAATGTTTGCTTTTAAGACGTGTTTGTGATATTTTGAATGCGATGCTTTAATTTTCAAGAGCTGTGATGCGTTTGGCATTGTGTGCGTGCCATTCTTGGATTTGTGTGTGAAGTTGTGAAGAAAGAGGCAGAGGTTTGTAAATGTGCGTCAGCTGTAAGACAAGCGGAGATGTGAGACAATCATCTTACCCAGCACCTCCAAAAGGGTCTCCACGTACGTTAAAGGATTCGGGACGTTCAAGTTAAACTGGAGAGTTTTTAAAATGAGAATCTCAGAGTCCAAGAGCTGCTCTTTGGTTGAAGAGTAACCGGCAGCCTGCAGAAATCTGATCGCAGTCTCATTGTTCACCACCTAGATGAATATAAATACAGCCGATCACATACAGAATACTGGCCAGGTTCTGGTTTATGAGAGAAACGTACATGGGAGTGCAGGTCCAGTTTGCTGGCTATCTGGACGCTGGAGAGGACGGAGAGAAAGAGCTTCTGCTGGAGCGTTTGGAGGATGAGCTCCTCAGACGACGCTGCTTGACCTCTCTGGCTGAGGATTAGATCTTCAGTATACTTGACCATAAACCTGGAGCGTGACGAAGTGAAGGAGCATTACCCAGGTTTACAGAGAATAATGCTCTTTCCAGACTCTTGAAGTTACCTCTGCAGTATGTGTATGGCCTGGTACCCGACCGCAGGGTTCAGCCGCAGCTCCTCACACAGATGAAACACACGCTCTATAATCATAATCCATGCATCACAGTCATAACTGAACACATCAGGGTCACACTACACCCACTAATATACCGTTTACTGTGTCCGCTCAATAAATAATAACCCAATCCCATCTTTATTTGACTCTAACGCACTCTATTCTGATTCTATTCTATCGGTTTTCTCTTTATTTATCATATATAGAAACTTTCCACGTGTCTTTTGGATAAAAGCGTCTGCTGAATGACTAAATGTAAATGTATTCATATTTTCTAATTTTAGGCAGTCTTTAGAAAACACTATGAAACGCTTGTTAATGATTTAATCTGACATCCATTATTTTAACATCTCTAAATGAATATAACTGTCCCAAACAATACAACAACAACTAAAAGTGAATGTTTATTATAGCGTAACAAACCCCTCATAATGAGTCGTGTGATATATGGAGTTATTAAATGAAGGTGCTTCAGTTTATCAGGTTTCCCTGAATATTACCATGCTTTCCAAACTAATAAACGGGTTTATAATGTCTATAACTCTTGTGATTGTGATATATGAGTTAGTGCTGTCTCTGTGGATGTGTGCTATATCTGAGTATGGTATGGTGATACTAGCAGCTAGTGCACTCGTTAGGGGCCACAGCACTCACCCACTAGCCTGCTGTCTGTGAGGCATCCGCACAGATCGGACACAGTCTCCAGGTGAAGCTGGTTGGTGTTGTTCAGGTTGGACAGAATGTCGGATAAGATGTCTAAAGACAGCTCTCCAGAGCTGCAGCTGCTCGAGAACACAGGCCTGCTGGACATCACCTGCTCCACATTAACCTCAGCACCTTACTGTACTTTCAATAACTCACACATTTATATCACATATAGCACCTTCAGAATGGCGGTTATTTTATAACGCCGACTGTGATTGGTCGATCCTGAGAGAGAAGTAACCACGTGACAACGACATCAACGAATCAACGCGTTTTATTCTGAATAAAATTCCTCAATATGCAAAAACACAAGAAATATAACATCAGCGCAGTAACTACAGAATTAACTGATATTATATGAGAATGAATATGAATGAATTGTATTATATTGACATGTAATTGACCGACAGGAGCAGTTCATCGATCACGTGATCCACATCTAACTTATTTAAATTTAGTTCATTTAAATAATAAAGACACAGGAAACTTACTTAGCATTTCTATAACTTGTTAAAAATTAAACAAATAGTAAAGCTACATGTAAACTGGCTTTAAATGTCTGATTGGTTAATAAATATCCACAAAGATAAACCCAGCAGCAAAATATTATCTTCTGATCTATATTAATTATTTATTATTATCATCGCTTCAACAGTCTCCTTCAATCAAAAAGCTCTCATGTCGTATTATAAAACGATTCTTGAAAGAATTAAAAGAAAGAAGAAAGAAAAGCATGTAAAGTGGCATCAGCTGATCTCGACGATGACCTTAAACTGACCTTAAAACAAAAAAGAGCTGCGCAAACTCGACGCAGCATTGATGTGCAAACTAACAGAGAGCGAGCTGCGCAAACTCGACGCAGCATTGATGTGCAAACTAACAGAGAGCGAGCTGCGCAAACTCGACGCAGCATTGATGTGCAAACTAACAAAGAGCGAGCTGCGCAAACTCGAAGCAAAGTCACGTCGCGTTATGTCACGCAAACATGGCGGACACGAGCGGTCAAGGGGAGCCCAAACCTGAAGCGCAGTTTGCGAAGAGAATAGACCCCTCTAAAGACGAGCTGACCAGAGAACAGCAGCAGTTTATCCGGCGAGTGGAGCTGGAGCAGTGGAAGAAGAAAGCAGGCCAGCTCCGCGGGAGAAACATCGCGACGGGCCTCGCTATCGGCGCCGTGGTCCTCGGCATCTGTATCCTTCATCATCTTCATCTTCTGTCATGTGTTATATCTTCATCATCATCATCTGATCATGTTCACGAAACAAAACCAGACCAACTGCTGCTCAAAAACTAGACCAATCACTGTGTGTGTGTGTGTGTTGTATGTATGTGTGTGTGTGTGTGTGTGTGTGTGCTGTATGTGTGTGTGGTGTGTGTGTGTGCGTGCTGTATGTGTGTGTGTGTGCGTGCTGTATGTGTGTGTGTGTGCGTGCTGTATGTGTGTGTGTGTGCGTGCTGTATGTGTGTGTGGTGTGTGGTGTGTGTGTGTGCGTGCTGTATGTGTGGTGTGTGCGTGCTGTGTGTGTGTGCGTGCTGTGTGTGTATGTGTGCTGTATGTGTGGTGTGTGTGTGTGTGTGTGCTGTATGTGTGTGTGGTGTGTGTGTGCGTGCTGTATGTGTGGTGTGTGCGTGCTGTGTGTGTGTGCGTGCTGTGTGTGTATGTGTGCTGTATGTGTGGTGTGTGCGTGCTGTGTGTGTGTGCGTGCTGTGTGTGTGGTGTGTGTGTGTGTGTGTGCTGTATGTGTGTGTGCGTGCTGTATGTGTGGTGTGTGTGTGTGCTGTATGAGTGTGTGGTGTGTGCGTGCTGTATGTGTGTGTGGTGTGTGTGTGTATGTGTGTGTGGTGTATGTGTGCTGTATGTGTGTGTGTGTGTGTGTGTGTGTGTGTGTGTGCGTGCTGTATGTGTGCGTGCTGTATGTGTGTGTGGTGTGTGGTGTGTGTGTGCGTGCTGTATGTGTGTGGTGTGTGTATGTGTGTGTGTGCGTGCTGTGTGCGTGCTGTGTGTGTGTGTGTGTGTGCGTGCTGTATGTGTGTGTGGTGTGTGTGTGCGTGCATGCTGTATGTGTGGTGTGTGTGTGTGTGCTGTATGAGTGTGTGGTGTGTGCGTGCTGTATGTGTGTGCTGTATGTGTGTGTGGTGTGTGTGTGTATGTGTGCTGTATGTGTGTGTGGTGTGTGTGTGCGTGCTGTATGTGTGTGTGGTGTGTGTGTGCGTGCTGTATGTGTGGTGTGTGTGTGTGTGTGCGTGCTGTATGTGTGTGTGGTGTGTGTGGGTGTGTGTGTGCGTGCTGTATGTGTGGTGTGTGCGTGCTGTATGTGTGTGTGTATATGTGTGGTGTGTGTGTGTGCGTGCTGTATGTGTGGTGTGTGTGTGCTGTATGTGTGGTGTGTGTGTGTGTGTGTGTGCGTGCTGTATGTGTGGTGTGTGTGTGCGTGCTGTATGTGTGGTGTGTGTGTGTGCGTGCTGTATGTGTGTGTGGTGTGTGTATATGTGTGGTGTGTGTGTGTGTGTATATAGGCTGTGTGTGTGCTGTGTGTGTGTGTGTATATGTGCGTATATTTATGTGTGTGGTGTGTGTGTGTGTGTATATAGGCTGTGTGTGTGTGTGTATATGTGTGTGTTATTAGGGACTTGGCAACCCCGAAGAAAACTACTACTACCAGCAGCATTTATCAAAATATAGTTTGGCTTTTATGTTGCAGAATGTTCATTTTTGTGTCCTCCTCAGACTGTAGTAGAGCTATGTTTACATTATTTGCCTTCACCGGCCGTCCACAGATGGCTACACTTTCTACTCTGTATCCCAAGAGAGAGTCATGGATGAAATCGATGAAGAAGCCAGCGCTGCTAAACTACGGGCCCCAAAAACCGGAGCCAACTGACCGAGGCCAGCAGGGGGCGTCAGAGACTCCAGATCTGACCAGCTCCAGCAGGATCCTTCGCTTAGAAAACATGTTTCTGAATCACACACATGGAGACTGAATATCATGACATTCTTCTATGAACACTGGCTACAGTAACTGATCTCTGAGTGTGAACGCATAATCAGAGTCAGATCAGATTCAGGAACACTTTGTTTGATTGATTTGTTATGAACTCAATAAAAATGTGTTCTAGAGATAATGCTGCAGTGTCAGAAATGAATACTCAGTCTTCTGTATATTTATTGACTTTATTGTACAAATATGATTTAGAATAAACTATAAGATAGAGAAGGCACAGAGCGGTATAACAGCATAAAGTCACATTTATCTGAAACACGTCGGCTGTGTTGGTGTCTAACTGCACATTTTAAGGCATTCATATGATTCTTCACAGTTTTTAATGAGCCATGAATGGATGATGTTCTTGGGTTTTCATATTAAAGATGCTGTTCCTGTGTGATTGAAAGTCTGAAATGTGTAATTCCTCATGGCAAAAAGGAAAAAGACAACGTTTTAATAAGCCTTTACCGTAAATAACATCTATTTCTGCTCATTCATATTCTGAATCATGCAAGTCAGTGTGTCTCATAAGTTAATTAGAATATAAACAGTGATTTCACCATATACATGTTTCCACGCTAAAGCTACAGAAAGTATAAATGTGGTGAAAAATCTGAGCATACTGTGTTAATATTGCAGAAACAAATGCACTTTTATTGACCGCTCTTTACTAAACATTAGCAGTCAATCATTTATGAGCGACTCTATTGTGCTGTCCCAGATGGGACTCTGAACCTCATGCCAAAGTGCACTGTGCGTTTACAGCTGTCTTCATTTCTATGGCTGATACTTTCTTTGAGTTTTGGTCAGTTAGTAGAAATAGTTCATCCAAAATTAAAAATGCACTCACTCTCAGTTCATCAGAGATCAGGATGAGTGTGTTTCTTCATCAGGTTTGTATAAATGTGTCTCTGCATCAGTGTCTCAGCAATGGATGCTCTGCAGTGAATGGGTGCCGTCAGAATGAGAGTCCAAACAGCTGATAAAAACATCACAATAATCCACACCACTCCAGTCCATCAGTTAACATCTGGAGAAGACAAAAACTGAAACACATCCATTGAGACGCTTTTAACTCATTCTGACGGCACCCATTCACTGCAAAGCATCCATTGCTGAGACACATTTCTCCAAATCTGATGAAGAAACACAGCAAATTTGGGAGAGCTATTCCTTTAACATTTCCACATGAAGTCAGACTGATAAAAGACAATTAAATATATATGTAAATATACATAAACATAGACGTCAAAGTCAAGAAGTTCTGCACATCAGCGGATGAAAATCTCAAAGCTGGCATAATCAATGCAAAAATAATATATATTTATCCCACCCACCCAAAATCAGTTTTTTATTTATGCATTCACATTTGGAGTATAAAAGAGACCCTGTCAGATAAGAGCAGAGATATCTGTGGAGTTTCTCCAGCGCAGAGACAGCAGGACGTCTGAGGTCCAGTCGTGGACTGGAGAGTTTCAGAAAGTCTTCAGAGAGAACATCACAGCATCATAAAACAGCAGAGTCCCGTCCAACCGCTGGCTCTTCACAGAAACACGCAGCGCTGGAAACTGTGTATTATATTCCAGGATCAGACGAGCGGTCATGAGCGGATGAGGTAGTCTGATGCAGCAGGCTCAGGATTCTTACTGAAACAACAGACAAACCTTGCAATGCATTGTTTGCTACATTTCCCAAGAGCTGATTGAACTATCGTATGATTATGTGCTACTAATGAAGCATATACTGGATAGTCACAATATATATGCAATATACACAGTGTTGGGGAGTAACCAGTTACATTACATAACTCTAAACAAATGTAGTTAAATTACAGTTACTTATGAAAATGTTAATGATTACAAAGAGAGTTACATCTGAATATTTTCACACACAAACATTAAATTGATTTCTTTCATAAATTACAGTGACTGCTCTAAAATATGAGACAGCAATGTTTCAGGAGTTTATGACAGAATAAGATGCTTTTTCAATAACTGTTTTATTTCTTATTTAGGTTTATGCATATGCTTTATTTATTAAGATTAACTGTTTTTTCCAACGCATTGTTAGATGCCAGTGATTCCTGTCATAGCTACTCTGATTTAAGCTTCAATGGCATGAATGATGTTGAAGTCAGAAAGATCCATTTCTGTGAATCGCTTCAAACGGACAGTTTTTAATTGCTAATTATTGTTCATTACAAATGCATTGTTTTATTGGTGCATATAAATTCATTTTCATTTAGTGAAAGACGATGGTGCAATGGTGAATGTTGCATTGTATATTGTAAAAAATCTAAAACTTGCAATTTAAATTTTATTAAAATGTTACATATTTTTTTATCATTTAATTTTATTAAGTTAAAATGTGTTTTATATTTATATTAATTGTTTATATTGTATTAATTTTATAATTGATTATATACATTTTATTTAACATTTAATTTAATGTTTTCTTTTATGTTTGCCTAAATGGCATCAAACAATGGAGGAATGTTAATTCCATGAAAGCAGATGCAAATGAAGGGCTTGTTTATCAAGAATGCATGTTTGGCTGAAATCAGCAGAAGAATCGTACCATTCCGATAAAATCAGCAGCGAACGTCACTCCTTTTGTCGGCCGTGACCCGTCCTGTGAACTGCTGCTGCTGTCGCCGCTCAGGGAGTTCTTCCTCATGATCCCTGTGGACCAATCACAGCACAGCACAGGTGTTAAACGTCCTGTATCCAGCCTCATCTAAAAGCACTTCTGGGTCTCTGTACTGAAGTGTGCTGCCTGTAAAGCAACATTTTAAGGCATCGTAGATACAAAAGCTGTGATTAAACTGACCGGTAAGATTCTTGGTTTGTCTGAATTATAAGGAAAAGAAAAGGTAGGAAAATCCCATCAAGCATTGTTCAGTGTTCAGTGAAAAGAAACAATGAGAAATACTTTAGACAGAAATCCTTTCGAGAGATTTGTTGATATCAAAAATAACTGCTGAAGAATTGAACTAAAACTAAAATTAAATCATTCAAAAAATACTTCTAATAAATGTTAACTTCAATCAAATAAAACAAACATTTAAATGAAAAAGTATAAAAATAAAAACTGATTCAAAATGTTAATAAAAACTATCATATCTAGGTAACACTTTACAATAAGGATTCATTTGTTAACATGAGTTAACTATATTAGAACTGACAATAAAAATACTTCTATTAGTAATCCTAATTAATGCTCATTTCTAACATGACTAGTTGGTTATTCATTTCCATTTCATTACTTCATTTCCAGCGATATCGTCGACCTGATTGCAAACACACTATACACTCAGCAGTGAACACACACCTGGAGCAGTGAACACACACACACACAGCAGTGAACACACACACACTCAGTAGTGAACACACACCTGGAGCAGTGAACACACACCCGGAGCAGTGAACACACACACACACAGCAGTGAACACACACACACTCAGTAGTGAACACACACCTGGAGCAGTGAACACACACCCGGAGCAGTGAACACACACACACACAGCAGTGAACACACACACACACAGCAGTGAACACACACACACACTCAGTAGTGAACACACACCTGGAGCAGTGAACACACACACACACAGCAGTGAACACACACACACACAGCAGTGAACACACACACACACTCAGTAGTGAACACACACCTGGAGCAGTGAACACACACACACACAGCAGTGAACACACACACACTCAGCAGTGAACACACACCCGGAGCAGTGAACACACACACACACAGCAGTGAACACACACACACACTCAGTAGTGAACACACACCTGGAGCAGTTGGGGTCCGGTGCCTTGCTCAAGGGTGCTTTTCTCACCTCAGTCGTGGTATTGAGGGTGGAGAGAGCGCTGGACATTCACTCCCCCCACCTACAATCCCTGCCGGACCGAGACTCGAACCCACAACCTTTGGATTACGAGTCCGACTCTCTAACCATTAGGCCACGACTTCCCCAGCAACCCATGAAGCCCACGAGCGTTTGATCTAGTGATTGTGGAAATGGAGAAGTGTGTTTGACCTGTTAGAGGCAGAATGTCGACTCTCTGGAGGCTGTTTCTGCGAGACGAGGGGAAGTTTGCTCCTTTAGACAGCCGGCGCTGGCGGCTGGAGAGCATGGCAGCCGGAGACACGATGCAGGGCGGAGGAACCTTCCCCATCCTGGAGTACAGCTCCTCGATCTCCTGCTTCTGCAGCGTCTGCAGAGACTGAACCTCACACAGGTGTCTGAGAAGCAGAGGAGAAGAGCGTCTGACCGTCACACGCAGCACAAAACTACACCAGTGACCCCATCCCACAGATCAAACTCCCATACAGTCCATGCCTGTCTAACGCATTATACTGAAATCACCACATGTGACCCTGGAGCACAAAACCAGTCATGAGGGTCAGATTTATGCATCATCTGAATAAATCATCTCTCCATTGATGTATGGATATGAGGACAATATCTGTCTGAGATACAACTATTTGAAAATCTGGAATCTGAGGGAGCAAAAAAATCTAAATATTGAGAAAATCTCCTTTAAAGTTGTTCAAATGAAGTTCTTAGCAATGCATATTACTAATCAATAATGAAGTTTTGATATATTAACTAAATATCTTCATGGAACATGATCTTAATATCCTAATGATTTTTGTAATAAAAGAGAAATGTATAATTTTGATCCATACAATGTATTGTTGTCTATTGCTACAGATATACCTGTGTTACTCATGACTGCTTTTGTGCTGCAGGGTCACTTATATATATATTTTATTATTTTATTATATACAAATTATTATGCAATATGTGGAAACATTGACCCGCAGCAAAAGCTTAAGAGGTGTCTGCAGGAAAAGCCTGATTTTGAGAGAAATACAATAAAACACAGTTTCTTCTTACAGCAGTCTTAAAGATAAAGCTTACGACAAATAAAAGAGTTCTACAAAAATAACCTTCTAGTGAACAGTTCCTAAAAGAACCATTGGGAACAATGCATTATAAAGTGCAATAAAAGACAATAGCCTAATTAATGCATTAAAATCACTTTACTAAACACTTCCGGTAAAGTGTTGCAGAACCATTTTTTCCTATTTGAATAACATTTTAAAACATTAAAGACCATTTTCCACTATAAGAAAGCTTTTGTGCAATGGAACAGTTCAGAGGATGCTAAAGGTTCCTCATGGAACCATTGATGCCATATTTTTAAGCGTGTAGAGGAACCGTTTTGGGCTCCTCAAAGAACTTTTGGTGAAAACTTAAAGAAATATTTTTATTTAAGACTTTCAGAAAAAAGGTACAAAAGCTGTCACTAGCTTCTCAAACAGTATACATCTGTGCCTTATTAAGCCCTAAAGACTGCATATTACTGTCTTAGAGGTACATATTATTGACAAAAGTGTACATATTGGTAACTAAATGGTACGTATTGACCAGGTAGTGCCTCAGAGACAGCTTTGTACCTTTTTTCTGAGTGCGAAGAACATTTTAGTAAGCTTTCATGTGATAGAAAGGCTCTAAAGGGCTCTTACTTCTCCCTCAGCTCCTGCAGCTCCGCCCACATCTCCTCGTCCTCGCTCTCTGATTCGTCGCTGCTCAGGTAGGAGGAGCTGCGGGTGTAGCTCATCCAGAGGCTGTGTAGAGGAGCAGTGACCGGAGGGCTGGCCGTGTTTCCATCCCACACAGAAAAACCGCTGTCCACTGACGTGGCCATGACATCCGCTCTGCGGCCCTTCCTCCTCCTGTATTTCTTATCCACGGGCGTCTCTTCTTCATCATCATCATCCATCTGCCCCTCTCGGTCTTCTTTCCGATCGCTCTGTGTCTCGGGCCGGTCAGCAGAACTCAATAAATCCCGCCGAGCCTCGCAGGAGGCAAGAAGCTGCCGTTTTTCTGCTGGATTCTGATCCAGAGAGTGGATGTGATTATCCGGAGGAACGGCTGGTGTGTTTTCAGGAATCTCTTTACTGGGGGACACGTGAAAACGGCCCACAGTTACAGCAGACTTCGGCTCTGTGAGAGAGAACGAGTGACGGTCAGAAGAGCAGATAATCACAGTTCTGTCATTACATCTGACCTCATCACACTGCGCTCCAGTGATGGACAGGGGTCATCCCGGAAATAAAATGCTTATTTTGCCTTTTTACCCCTCTGGTGCTGGTCTTCAGCCATTTTTTTTCAATTATATTTGAAATTTTATTTAATTACATTTTTACTTAATCAGAATGGCACAAAACTTGATCACTTGATCACAAAACTTGCTATATGAACACACACCCACACACACACACACACACACACACACACACACACACCACACACACACACACACACACACACACACACACAGAGATACACACGTAGCATGAGAAACATGCCCATATCACGATGCTTGCACCACCATGTCTTCACAGAGTACTGTGGCTTGAATTCAGTGTTTGGGGGTCGTCTGTGGACCCTAGACCCAATTCTGCTTCATCAATCCACAAAATATTGTGCCATTTCTCTTTAGGCCAGTCAGTGTGTTCTTTGGCTAATTGTAACCTCTTCATTCGTTCAACAATGGGGCTTTGCGGGGGCTTCTTGCCGATAGCTTGGCTTCACATAGTAATTATTAAAGTACATGTTTCAAAGGTCATAGATGTTTTTCAAAGAACTTTCTCATGTCTATTAGACACATGAAAAAAGAAATATCAGATTCCCATTACATTATTAGCAATTTACTGACACAAACCTGTTTACATTTTTGCACGACAGGGCAGCTCACTTCTGAACATGCAAAATGTACATTTATATTTATTATTAGATTTGTTTGCCTCTCTGTGCCCACATACTGTATTTTGATGCAGCTAAATTCTCAATAAAACTGTTAAAAAGACGCTAAAGGGGTCTGCGATGTGGCAACACTGTGCATCTCCATTTCTCCAACTACAGGTTAGGCCACGGGTCACACAGAAAATACTCGCTGCGTTTATCACGCGTTAATAACATTTGTGCCATTATAATGAATTTCCATTAACGCATTAACTTTGACAGCCCTAATATATATATATATATATTGTATCCTGTAACATATATTCATAAACATACATCATACATATATTGTTTACTCTCTGCACACATTGTATTGATCTTAATAACTTTAATGCACTTGAAGTGTGCAGCAAACATACACTCCTGCAGGCTAATGTTTCTAAACAGCAGACAATAGGCAGTATTGAGTGTATACTGTAATATCCAGGAAATATTATGTTTGTGTTCCACTCCGAACACAGCCAGCATAGCTCTGCTTTCAGGGACACATCAACTGTGTACTGACTCTGAGGAGCAAAACAACACTTTGCTTTCGCAAGACCTCCACAGGCTTATTTAATAAGTGTCCACAAGCCTTTAGTGGCGCTACATTATAAAAGCACATTATGTAAGAAGAGAGTAGCAGGTAGTGTGGAGCGGTAGGGTTGCGTAAGTGTGTGTAAATGTGTGTGTTTTAGGGTCAATGTCTCACCAGATGGAGAGGAGATTTGTTGGCACTCTAGCGCAGGCGGGGGGGACGATGATCGAGGACTGGATGATGAAACCTGGGAGAGAACGCAAGAGTGCTTTATTCAGACAAACTTCCACATCTGGCTTTCATAACCGAGGATGAGCACATTCAAAGGTACATTCAGTCATATAAAACAATGCCAACACTATGGAAACAAACACAGCCACAACGCAACAAAGAAACATTTACTCAATGAGACCAGAGCACTGATTTGATTTAGATCCGCACACAGCATTGCTTCCACCCAGACTGGGGTTATATATTTGCTCAAAATTAATCATATATCACCGGACTTGGAAATGATGGAGTGATGGAATAACTTTATGAAATATGAAGTGATTATTTTTAAATTAATATTTAATGAAGTCATTCATTTTTTTTATATTAATATGATTAAATAAAATAAAAACAATTTAAATGAAATGTCATAAATGTATTGTTTATAAAAAAATAATAAAAAATTTATTCATTTATTATACTTATTATATTTATTATACTTGTTATAATTTTATTTAGAGCTGTCAAACAATTAATCGCAATAAATTGCATCCAAAATAAAAGTGTGTTTACATAATATGTGTGTGTACTGTGTATATTTATTATGTATATATAAATACACACACATACAGTATACATTTAAAACATATTTACATGTATATATTTATATTCATATAATTTATATTATAAATAAGTTTACTTTATTTATATTATAAACTACTTTACAGCACTAATTTTATTATATTTTACTGCCATTCAAAATTTAATTCAGGAATTTACCTAAAATCCTAATTTATTTGGACGGTTTCTGAGAAGAAATAAGGCTTTAATGTTTCTGATAAAATATTATTTAACATGTGAAGACAAAAAATGCACAATTTGGCCCAAAAATTTTTGAATAAAGTGACAAAATATATAAATACGACTAACTATTATTATTATTATTATTGTAATATTGCACTGCAAAATATTAATAATTTTTATTATTTAATTTAATTTTACTTAAAGTTGTAATTTGTAAAATGACAATACTAATATTTATGTCTCAATTTCTTCTTTTTCGAATTGAAAACTATCTTCTGTTTTGTTTATAAAGCACCTTTATAAGCTCTTCTCGTTACATGTTTTGTGAGATGACTGACATATGCAGCTTTCTCAAATGCATGTTAATGCAACCCAGAGTTTGGAGCAGCATTTACAGCAAACTGAACCCTACGAGCTGCAGAAAACACCAGACCCTGAGCTGCTCACGAGTAAATGAACACAGTGCCGTGCTTCACTCAGGCCTTTGCCATTGTATTTTGGTTTTATTCTGAATGAATCAGGAAATTCAAGGCTTACTCTGCTGTCTGGACTGGCTCGTGAGGAAGACGACTGTCCAGATGAAGAGCCGGGGCTGCTCCTCTGCTCCAGTAAGTGTCTGGGGAAAGCCGCTCTGTATCCATGAGGATATTCCTTGGAGGATTCCCTTGCGAACAGCGTTCCCTCTTGAGAAGCAGCGGCTGCTGTCTGCTGGCCGGCTGAAGCAGATGCTGGAGCAGCTCTGGAAGCAGCAGACATCACAGCGTCTCGATACTGGGAATCCACGCTCTGGTAATACTCGGGGTTATACTGCGCCTCCGGAGGATACTGGGGTGTGTAGAGCATGGGATACCCAGCCTGCACCAGACTCGGAGCGGGCATGAAGGACTGGGCCATGGTCATGGCCATAGACATCACATGAGCCAGAGAGAACATCGGCTGACTGTGAGGAGGCCACAGGTGAGCCGGAGACGTCTGGAAGACGTCTGAAACAGGACTGGAGACATCTGAGCCGAGGGGACTCGGGGAGCCCGGGGCCGACGAAGGGGACGGGAAGGGGAAGTGTGTGTTCACGTATGAGGGAATGAACTGCTGCACCTGAGGTAGTCTGGAATGAGGAGGATAGACGGATGCAGATGGGATCTGATGAGGATGAGGAGAACCTGGGAAATGACCAAAACATCAGCTAATTAGACAGCAGATCAGAGTGAGATCTGGATGAAAAAGCATAAGGGATATTACTGCAACAACATCGAACGCCAGGAAAAATCTTTTTTATTACATGAAATAACGTTTTTTTTATTTCAGGTAGTTCCCAGAGCAACATTTTTCATGTTCATTTTGTTTAACTTGATATATACTAAAATAACTCAAAAAAAATTATTTAAAGATAGACAGACATTTGTAAAAAGCAAAAACAAGAACCAAATCATAAAAGGACAAAACACAACAAAAAATTTAAATTTGTAAAAATTAAAATGTTAAAATTAAAACTGAAAAAAAATACAAAAAATTTAAACGAAAAATTTTAAAAATCTGTAATAAAATATTGATATAAACTATATTAGTATCTCATTCATACTAAAATAACACTGCAGTGTGGTTGCTCATTAGTCTTTCTTTAAAAAAAAAATATTAATTTTTAAAATTGTAAATACAAATATTTAAATATGAAATATTTTACATTTGAAATATAATGTGTATTCTAAAGCATAGATATGAAATGTAAAATATATTGGTACTACATCTGTTATGGACTAATATTAATTTATGAGTATATAGATAGATATACCTACGATCGATCTATCTCTCTATCTCTCTATCTATAGAGCTTGTAAAACTACTTTAAACTTCAAACTATTTCATACTGAAAACCATCAAACTTAAAACTTTTTTAAACTTCTTAAACTTTTCAAACTTTTTCAAACTTTCTGGTCCGGCTTTCTCAAGCCAACTTAAAGTTTGTCTCGACAAACCTTTTTATCTAGTTCATATTTTATTTCTAATTCATTTAGACTAAACAGCATAATAATCATATTGGCCATTTATCTCTTGTCAGAATGATAAATGTCACTCGTCAAAAAGCATCTGACAGCTTCCTCGATTTACATCATGCCTCTATAAATTTATATACAAACCATTAAATACATGATGGAAAGATCTAACAACCTACGCCTCTACAAAAAACAACAAAAGCTAGTGTTGCAGTCGACTGAATGGCACTCATTCATAAGCAGCAAGCGAACCGTGACTGCAGCACTCTTTTGTGTGAATCTAGGCCATGATGAATGAATACGAGCCACGATGAATGAGCGTAACAGGTTCCTCCTGTACCTGAGCAAACAGAAGCAGCTGTCACACACCTATGGGCTCATCCCATCACTAGCATTGTGTGTCTGTCAGTGCGCAATAAACTCACACAGAGTGTTCTCTAACACGTCTGAATCTGGACATGGATGGAGCCAGCGAGCCTGACATTCAGGAAAATACAAACCAGCTGTGCAGCTCTGCCCTGTAAAGCTCTCATTGTAACGCAGGCTGTCGGTAATTTCTGCATAATTACTGCAGACATCATAGCAGTGGCTCTTTTGGTTGCATCTGGCTGTTCTTTTAAAGAAATGGAACAAGCGAGATGTATGAAGGAGGCATGGAACCAGAACAGAATGTTCCGAGGAGAAGCTGGGGGTCTTACTACAGAGCTCCTCTATGAGGAGAACCTGCAGACAGATGTGGGAGCTACATATACTTGACGAAGCCAATACTAACAATCTAATAATAAAAATGTAATTAAAAAAAAGGAACAATTTAATAATAAACATGACCAGGTTTAAGGAAAATGCATGACATGACTGGAATCTCTTTCAGAACAGTATTGTCATGGCATTTCCAGCTGATGAATGATAAAAACACTGACAGCCAATCAGAATCCACCTGACTTTAAAGATCTCCAGCATTTAGAGCGGCAGACGACAAAACTGCAGCGAGCTTATAATAAACAGAATGATATCATCTGAATATAGTTATTGTTAGGGTTACTGTTATAGTTATCATTCTCAGTGTAAACGGCCTTAACCTTGGTAAAACTATTGTATTATCGGTCACGCTTTATTTGAAGGTCCAATTCTACTAAATAACTATTAACTATGACTTTTGCCTCAATAAACTCATAATTTGCTGCTTATTAATAGTTATAGTAATAATATAGGTGTATTGGGTAGGTTTAGGGACTAATAAACAGGCAATATGTGAATAATAGGCATGCTAATAAACAACTAGTTAATAGTGAGAACTGGTCCCTGAACTAAAGTGTTACTGTATTATCTAAAAAATGTTTAACATGCTAATTTGGTCACAACAACACTATCTTAATTTTAAATCATTGCATTTGAAACATATTTGAAGTTGTCATGTCATTATTCAGTAAAAGAGTGTGTAACATTTAACATATTTCTCACATTTAACATCTGTTTCTCCGAGAAAAAATGGTGGCAAGAGCTCTTTTAGTCTTGTCTTTTTGCAAGTTCTTGGCTTTTTATTTTTATTCTGCTTTATTAATATGAAAAAGATAATTATGGAAAAAATAAAAAAGATATTTAAAACTTTTTATCTCACATTTCAGACTTTCGTCTTTCAACAAAATAGTCAGAATTGCGAGATATAAACTCAGAAATGCGAGGGGAAAATGAGTCAAAATTGTGAGAAATAAAGGTACAATGATTTTTTTTTCTTCAAGTTTGCCACTTGTCACAATTCTGACTTTTTTTGATCACAAATGTGATTTAATATCTCACAATTCAGACATTTCTTCAAAGAATTGTGGGTTAACTCAAGTTTTTCTCTGAATTGCACATAAAAAGTCAGCATTTTGAGATATAAATGAAGAAATGTGAGAAAACATTTGGAGATGTGAGATGAAAAACTGATGGGGTATTATGCCATCTCATGCAGTTTATTAAACAGCATCAAATGAGTTACTCCAATGGAAAACGCATAGAAATCTCTCATTTATCTTCACTCATTATCTCGTCACACTCGTAAAAATAAACGTCCTTTATTGGCATCTGTGGCTCCATGAACAACTTTAGACATCCACAGAACCTTTCCGTTCACAAAAGTTCTTCGCAGTGGAAAAAGCTTCCTTAGTTTAATAAAGCATTCTTCCTTTAGGAACGGTTCACTGAAAGGTTCTCTGATGGTTCTTCCTAAAGCAGGGAATCATAACAGACCAGATGTCTTATTGTTTATCTGTCAAAATGACGTCTGTTGGTGTTTTAAATGAATGCAGCTTTCATTATTTGGGAACGGTGACGACAGCCTTCACAGCTCACAAACAAGTGGCCTTCAGTTAAAGCAATGATCCAGCGTTCCCCTGACCTTTGAGTTCCTGTAGAAGAGGGCAGCTCTGGAGAGAAGCACTCACTCACTCACCTGGGGCATTATGGAAAGACTGCGAGCGTAAGAGCGGACGTGTGGATGAGGTCATGTCTCCAAACTCTGCTGAAAAACACCAGAAAGAGCTGGAGAGCCTTGCTTCAGTTTGTCATCATCAATACTCAGTGGCACGGTTTACTCAAGCTTACCTGGGAGTGAGGAAGACGAGTGAGTTCCAGCCAGACTGTGAAGGTTTGGCTGGAAGGAAAAACAGTTTGGAATATATCATTAATGACGCTCAAATCCTGTTTATATCAGAGAGACTTCATTTACAGCGGGAGAGTGTTTCTGAGAGAAGTCTCTTCTGAGCAAAAATATACTGAAATATTATTACAATGTAAAACAGCTGTTTTCTGTGTGAATACCTATTAAACTATCATTTATTTCTGTATTTCCAGCATCATTACTGCAGTCTTCAGTGTCACATGATCTTCAGAAATCATTATAATATACTGATTTACTGCTCAACAAACATTTCTGATTATTATCAATGTTGAACACAGTAATATTTTTGTGGAAACTGTGATACATTTAGTTTTTCAGGAAAAGAACAGCATTTATATGCAAAAGAAATCTTTTGTAACATTATAAATGTCTTTACTGTCACTTTTGATCAGTTTAACGTGTCCTTGATGAATAAACATCCAGTAATGGAGTAATGGCTGCTTATCGAGCTGATGAACATTATACAAATAAACAGATTTATTACAAACAATAATAAGTCAGAACCATTTCAGAATGTGGAAAGCTATATTAGCCCACTTGGGAATATGATCACTCCATGTAGTTTGTGTTTTTGTAATTTATTCATTTTTAAAAAAAAATCTGTATACCTCCAAAATGTAATCATTGTGATCTTTTGACTTGACTGACCTTTTAATATATGATATTTATATATGATATTCATACTGTTTCTGCTTTCTTCTGGTGTTGTATATTTGTCTGCACCATACTGTTGTTGTTCTTTTTGGACCATGCTTGCTGATAAAGTTTACATAGTATAAAATAAATTAAATAAAGTAAAAAAAATAAAATAAAAATCATACCTATTCTAAACTTTTCACTTGTTTAAATTTAATTTGATTTTACATTTTACTTAATTGAATTTCTTCATATTTAATCACGTCAGCAGTAACTTAATCCAGTAAAGCCTGTATGCTGTAATTGTGCAATCCTGTCATTGGTTTAATTACTGAATTAAATTAAACTGTAATCGTTTGGTATTGAGAACTGAATGTTTTGAGGCTAATGGGGAGTAACAGTACTGAGGTTTATTCATTAGTGTAATATTCTTTAATGATAGAGCACTTGAGCTGATGTGTAATGCTGTAATTAACAGCACAAGCGCTCTCTATGGACAGAACGGCTCATACACACGTAACCGTCTCCTCCTGCATCAGCTCCACAGCTGTGGTTTGGGTTCGAGGGTTATATTCTGTCATATCCCCGCCAGCGAGCGATGCAGGAGACGCCTGCAGGAGGAGGTCTGGATGGGTGTAATCAGGAGCTGGTCTGTGTCCAGCGAAGCTTACGCAATCTGTGCTCCACACATACACTGTTATAGATCTACAAATCCAAATAGAACAGCCATTGTTCTGCTTCTCTGCACTCATTAAGACATATCTGCAGATCCGTTGGCTGACAGGCTGGAGTAAACGGAGACTGTGTTTCGTTTGGACACGACCTGAGGATTTTCTAACAGAACAGCTAAAAATACCACAGTGTTCACGTTACTGTATCTCACATACATGCTATATATGTATAACTAATGATGACGTGCCTTATTGCTTTTAGAAAAGTGAGGTAACACTTTATTTTAAGGAAATTCTCACTATTAACTATTAGGCATATTATTAGTATATTGGCTGTTTATTATGAAGCACATATGTGACCCTGGAGCACAAAACCAGTCATAAGGGTCAATTTTTTTAAATTGAGATTTATACATCAATAAATAATCTTTCCATAGATGTATGGTTTGTTATGATAGGACAAGATTTGTCTGAGATACAACTATTAGAAAATCTGGAATCTGAGGGAGCAAAAAAATCTAAATATTGAGAAAATCTCCTTTAAAGTTGTTCAAATGAAGTTCTTAGCAATGCATATTACTAATCAAAAATGAAGTTTTGATATATTTACGGTAGGAAATGTACTAAATATCTTCATGGAACATGATCTTAATATCCTAATGATTTTTGTCATAAAAGAGAAATGTATAATTTTGATCCATACAATGTATTGTTGTCTATTGCTACAGATATACCTGTGTTACTCATGACTGCTTTTGTGCTGCAGGGACATATATTAATGCCTTATTCTGCATGAGCATATTTTAGATCCCTTGATCGTTTAACCCCAGACCTAAACTTAACAACTTCTGCACTAACTATTAATAAGCAGCAAATTAGGAGTTTATTGAGGCAAAAGTCATAGTTAATAGTTAGTTAATAATGAGACCTGGACCTTCAAATAAAGTGTGACCACAGCTGTTACTAAATAACAAAAATGTTAAGGACAGAATGTATTTCTGTTTAAATAAGCCAATTGATTAAGTGTGATCCTTCAGATAGACGCTACAGTCCCTGACATGCACAAATGTGGCCGATATTGCATTTTCATGACAGCTACGATACAGATCATTTTCATGAGTCAGAACACAATGGATCGTTTATGTATTGTTTCTGACCTTTGAAAAAATCTAATAAATTTAAATAACAATGACTAAATATATAATAATAATGTGCTTTATAAACATTTAAATTAGGATATTTAATCAAATGTATATGACATAATATTATATATATATATATATATATATATATATATATATATAAAAAGTTGATGCAATTTTATTTAATTAAGTCGTGACGTATTGTCAAGTATGGTGACCCATACTCGAAATTGGTGCTCTGCGTTTAACCCATCCAAGTGCACACACACAGCAGTGAGTAGTGAACAAATGCACACACACACACACACACACACACCGTGAACACACACACCGTGAACACACACCCGGAGCAGTGGGCAGCCATTTATGCTGCGGCGCCCGGGGAGCAGTTGGGGGTTCGGTGTCTTGCTCAAGGGCACCTCAGTCGTGGTATTGAGGGTGGAGAGAGCGCTGGACATTCACTCCCCCCACCTACAATCCCTGCCGGCCCGAGACTCGAACCCACAACCTTTGGATTACGAGTCAGACTCTCTAACCATTAGGCCACGACTTCCAATTAAATTCTGTTGATTGATGTTGAATATATTGTGGTCTATCATGCTATTGCTGGGTGCTGTTTATAAGGAAAGCCATTATAAGAACGGATAACCATTTAAGAATAAAAGTGTGAATATATATTTGAAAAAATTATATTTGAAATGATATAACTGTTTTGTTGGACTTTTTTATTTTCAATATTCACACTTTTCGTCTTAAATTGTTATCAGAGATAATATATATGACTGATATATATATATATATATATATAAATGATCTCTGATAACAATTTAAGACGAAAAGTGGGAATATTGAAAATCAAAAAGTCCATTGCAAGTCTTCATTGTCAGTCCAACATTATTGACAGCCTTGTGTTTTCTAACGAGGTAGTTTTGGAGAAGAAGCTGTGCTCTGTGATTACGCAAGTAATCAGTATATTATTATGATTTCTGAAGATCATGTGACACTGAAGACTGGAGTAATGATGCTGAAAATACAGCTGCAGATCACAGAAATACATTACAGTTTAATACATATTCACATAGAAAACAGCTGTTTTAAATTGTAATAATATTTCACAGTTTTTACTGTATTTGTGAGCAAATAAATGCAGCCTTGGTGATCATAAGAGACTTCTTTAAAAAACTTTTAAAAGATTCCAATAATAGAAATTACAATCAATTATATTTAAAAATAGTATTAAATTATAATAATGATGAAAATTATGATAAATAATATAATTTAAAGTATATAATAATTATTCAAATAGACAACATGGCTTATTGTTATTATAGTGCAGTGTATTATGTGTGTGAGTGAACTGGACGGTGTGTCACCTGAGAGCCAGAGAGAGAGCTGACAGCACTGATATACGAGGGACTCTCATGGAGACCTGATGAATCCTTGCTCATCATAGACTCTGCTCGCTTAATGATGTCACTGATGCGGTGAATGAAACCTTCCTTCTCGGAGGGCAAGATGAACTCATTATGCACCTTGAGGGGGCAAGAGAAACAAATCACCATAAACAAAAGCAAACGAGCGAGCCTGACTGACGAAGCCCGGGGCACACGCAGCACACGTAGACATGCAGGGATCAAGGGAGCTCTCTGTGCAATGCAAACTCGCCCTTCACTACTTAAGGTGAAACGTGCTTCAATTGAGCGTGTGGACACTCTTTTGATTCAAGACGGCTTTAATTAAGTTTGTCCACAAGCTGAGCTTTTACACACCACTAATAGCAGCGAGTGTTCATGCTTCCACCAATAACACTGCAGGAGCCACTGCACACTGCCAGCCTCTGAGAGCAAACAAAGAGCTTCTGTGTGTGAGAGAACTGCGAGAGAACACACACACACACACGCACGCACGCACACACACACGCACACACGCACACACGCACACACACACACACATACACACGTGCGCGCACACACACACACACACACACACACACGCACACACTCACACTTACGCACACTTACGAACACACACACACACACACTCACAGTTACGCACACACTCACACTCACACTTACGCACACTTACACACACACACTCATACTTACGCACACTTACACACACTTACGCACACACACACACACACATACACACACTCACAGTTACGCACACACTCACACTCACACTTACGCACACTTACGCACACACACACACACACTCACAGTTACGCACACACACACACACACACACACACTCACACTTACGCACACACACACACACTCACACTTACGCACACACTCACACTTACGCACTCACACTCACACTCACACACACAGACGCTCATATAGACAATAGGCGTCCATCACTGTCACACTCTCACTATTACAATCAAAGCCACTCATTCATGGAACATGACAGCAGTTAATTCATATTCTATTTATCCTCTGACTGAACTGGTAAAGGCACAATTTTATTATTGTTTTGAGGTTCTCAGTTCACTCTTCTCAAACACTCTTCTTGAAACACACTGCTGCTCCTTCTTCAGTGCTGACTGTAATCTAGATTACAAAAGCAGATTCCAAAAATAAAGTACTTGTAATTGGATTATATATTAAAATACCATTTTAAAATACTCATAATCAGACTACAACAGCAAGTATTTTTCTATATGGTGAAAAACTGTAATAAGCTGTCACTGGGTCGGTATCGTGTCAAAAGTTGCACCTTTATACCTTTTTAACACCTGAAGTGTGTGTATAAGCACCTTAAAGGCACATATTAGTACCTAAAGTGTAGATATTAGTATGTAAATTGCACATAACTGCAGCTTTTGAGAAGGTGCCTTTCCAGTGACAGCTTTTGTACCTTCTTTTCTGAGAGTTTAAAGGGATGTTTTATGTCATTTACAGTTAAATGTACAGATTTAAGTAAATATAATTTAAACAGGCAACTTTCTATCACCACATACAAAACTTTTGATTACTTGTCTAGATATTAGGAGCTCGGTGCTTCACTGCTATGTTCAGTTTGTGCCAGCTTTAGTTAATGGCATCATGGATCTGGCCATCTGGTTTACACCCTCCATCAGACCACATCAGACCACATCAGCCAGAACAAGAACAAAACAGAAATGCATCTTCTAATGAGGGACAAACAGAACCAGATGTCTGGAACAGTGGATGATCGTCAGATTACAACAAAATATCTCTGAAATATTCAGATATGTGACAGGAAAATGTCAGCTTGTGCATGTGTATCGTATCGTGCCTAGTGATTTTAATAAGCTATTTGTAACAAAGTTATTATAATAACTTAACTTTGACAGTTCTTATAATAATATAATGTTGACCGTTCTTAGCACTATCAAAATTAAAGCCTGTGTTGTCAAAATAAAAGTCCTGCTTCTGACAGTTTTCGCCCAAACAAAAAACTTAGTGACCGATGCTGATAATTACAAAAAAACAAAAAACAAATAACTGATAATAGTTATTAATCCTTATTAATGTTAATTTGATCATTTATTAAGAAATTAAAATCAAAAGTATATCTGTTAATATCATTCAGTGGACCTGAGCTAATGTGACCTAACAATGAACAGTTGTAGTTTTATGAACTAACATTAACAAAGACTAATAAATACTGGAACAACTGTATTGTTGGTTTACATGTAGTTAATGCATTAATTATTTGTTGACTGCAGGGATCTTACAGAAAAATGAAACCAAAAAATATGAAGAAAAATAAATAAATAAATAGTGGAAAACAAAAATGACGAAAAATCTGCCATTTCTTTGTTTTTGCAAGTAACATTTTTGGATGTTCTGGCTTTAATGTGAGACAGGACTGAGAAGAGGAGAGGGGAACCCTAAGGCAGGCAGAATATCTGATCGATTTAACTCTGAAAAATACATTTTGGGAAAAAAAAGACAAATCCATTTAAGATTTTAAGCACCTACCATCACCGCAGCAATGTCTTCAGGATTGTCGCCATCCAGGTCAAATTTGAAGGTGACCATCTTATCGTTATGAGTCTGTAGCTGACACTCGACCACCCGGTCCACTTTATCAGACACCTGTGACCAACAACACACAAATATTCTGCCATTCATAGATTTTGACTGAAGTGGTTTGCGAGCGTCTGAGCTGACGAGTTTGACTGTGTGTTTGTTGTTTACATCTCTGGCCTTTTGAACGCTAATCAAAGCAAGCCAAAAGAGGACAAACCGTACCCACGCAGAGAATGATCACACACGGACAACTGCTAAACATCTGGAGTTCACATGCGATTTCATTCCATGCCATTTGCACTCCTATCAATGAGTGAAACGGACTATGCGGTCAAGCATAGTGCTCCACCGATATATCGGCAAGTCAAGTCACTTTCTTTCTATAACGCTTTATAAAATACATTGTTTCAAAACAAACCAGTGATGCAATCTTCTTCAATTAAAAATCCAAATTCTTCTGTAAAGACAATAGTATTTACAGCTCAAGTCACAGTGACTGCGTTTACATGCGCACAAATAATGCGATTATTTCCAATAATCAAAGTAAGGAATTAATTGCATTATGATGTTTACATGTTAAGAGCAAAGCTATGGACCCATTTACATGCAATTCCCATTATTCTTATTATTCGCTAAGAATTGTGGTAAAAAATAACTGAGCACAAATAATGGCCTCAGAAAGAGTAGGTGTGTTTACTGGCCGCTGTTTTAATTTATTTATGTCTAATGCATAATGATTTTGCATGGCTGTATTCCACACTTTCTCGGCGCCATAGAAATGTGATGGAATTTGTTTGCCTATACTCTGCCGTCATGTTCTCGCAGTTTCTGTATGAGGGTGAGGAACAGAGACTGGTGGCAGCGAGTTGTGTTTTCCCCAGAATGCGATGCTTTCTTCCCCGCCATCGTTTCTAATCTGCGTATTAATACAGGTGTGTGTCACGTCATTCATGTATGTCACAAGCGCATACACACTTTGGTCAGAGCGGCAATACTGCGATTAAGGTGTTTACATGCCTGTATATTTAGATTAAAATCAGCGTACGTTTTAGTATGCTATGTTAATACGATTATGCTTGCTGCGATTATGAACTTAATCGCATTATTTAGATCGAAGTATTGCGTTTACGTGAGGTAAAGTTTAATCGCAATATTGCCAAAATCTCATTATAATCGCATTAAGAGGGTGCATGTAAACGCACTCAGTGTTAATTCAGTTCAGGTCAATAACTGTGTAACAAGCTCAATTCAGCTATATGCAGCTCTACAGAATGCAATAGTGTAATTATTCAGTTTTATTTCGTTCAGGTTTTGTTCTCAAGGCCGATATATTGGGTGATATTTGGCATTTTTTTATATTATCGGCATCAGGGTTTTTCTTTGGCCGATAACTTTAGGAAGTGGGATCTTTATTTTGACTGCACTAAGAACTTTCTAAATTATATTATTATAATATTTTTATAATATAATAAATTAGTTATAATTTTTATAATAAGAATGTTATTAACTAGTGCTGCTGTCAAACGATTAATGGCATCCAAAATAAAAGTTTTTGTTTACATAATATATGTGTGTGTATTATGTATATGTATTATTTATATATAAATACACACACATGCATGTATATATTAAAGAAAAATATGTTATGTTTATATATTAAATATATTTATATATCATTTAAAATATAAGAATATACATATGTATATACATCTAAATATTTTCAAAATATATACTGTATGTGTGTGTATTTATACATACATAATAAATATACACAGTACACATACATATATTATGTAAAACAATATATATATTTTGGATGCGATTAATTGCAATTAATCATTTGACAGCACTATTATTAACTTTATAAAAAACACAAGTTTAAACCATTTTTTCACATGATTGCTTTTCAAAATATTTTAGTGAATAATATCATGTCAAATGATTATGAATAGCATTACAGCATTTACAATATTTAAAATGAAACAGTATGAAATAATATACAGTATATCAGCTTTATATCGGTCATCTGTCTCACTGCTGTCTAAGATTATCGGTATCAGCATCAGACATTAAAGAGCCCATATCGGTCAAACACCAGTTCATTTGATGAATACGTGACCGGATGAAATGTTAGGGTTATTAAAAATAATGATGCGTACCCCTGTAATGCTCAGACGGGAGCGCGTTCTCCTTCTAAACAGTTTCCCTGCTGTCCGTCTGCTGGCAAACTTACTCCCTCTGTCTGACAGACACTCGTAGCCGTCGCTCAAGCCTGACGTCACATCTGAAGCATAACTGTGAAGACAGACATCATCAGGAGAAATACATGACAAATCACGAACAAAAGGATAGAATATGCACTCGTGACATTCCATACTGCAGGAAAACATCTGTGTGCACATGCATGACACATGCAGACTAATGCACACAAACTATTTAAACACACCAAGTTTGTTATGCTAACATCAAATCAACTTGACTACTACATTGCACAACCTAGTAAACTAATAAAAGTACAAATGTGAACATCATGTTAAGTAAACGGGTGTTTGGAAGATCTGCAGTTAAACAGAGCCCGTAAAAACGGTTCACTAAGCACAAACCACTGAGGAATTTCCCTCTCTCATCATCTCAACACCCTTATTTGTTTAATATTCGGTTTTTGAGGGAACACGGTGCATTTAATGAGTGCTGTGTTGCCGCTTATTAGCTTTTACAAGTCTGAAGTAGCTCAACAAACTTTGTGTATGTCCTTATTTTAGTTGGTGGCCTTTAACCCCACAGCTCTCCATCCTCAGTAACATCCAGAACCCTTGTGAGAAACAAGTTCAACTTCAAATCTTACAAGTATATCTAAAGAAAATTCATTTTAAGGTGTCCTTGTTACACGTTGCATTTACTTACCATGATAATAACAATAAATTATGCATAATTACATGCAAGTAACCCTAAGCCAAACCCTAACCATATAGTAAGTACATCTAGTTAATTAATATTACTCAGTACTTAAATGTATAATTACACTGTAACAAGGACACCTTAAAATAAAGTGTAACCGATAAAAAACTTACTTGAAGATAATACATAATTGAAATAAAATGCCACTTAAGTGTCCTTAAAAGGTTACTTTCAAAGATTCACTTTTTCTAAAAACACTTTTAAATGGTGCACACTGTAATAATGTCAATTTGTAAGTTTTTCTTTTAAATCATTATGCTTTAATTGTTTGTCATGCTTTATAGAAGTACATACTAATGCACAATGTACTTGATTGTAATTTTGAACTGTAGGGGTTTAATATATTAAATTTAAAGTAAATATTTTTTAGATGTACTGAATGTGCAATTACAAATATATTTAAATACAAAACAACATTAAAGCAAATAATGTTAGCAATTAAGTGTTCAAAATCATAACATTGAGTTTGCTCTTATAGTATACTACTATTTCAGTAATAAGTACTCTTAAAAGTACAGTAAAGAGTACTTATTTTGACACTGCTGGACAGCAAAATGTATTTTTAACTGCACTGTTTTCTGCAAATCCAATATAACGCTAAAGAGAAAAAAACAGACCGATGCAGTATTTGGATTGGCTTTATCTCCGCTGAAGTTCCACACACAGTTTGAGGCCGTGTTTGACTTCGGTCCATTCTGAGCTTGTTTCTGTAAGCTAATTTAGTCTCCCAGGTCTTTTACCAACACAAGCCTCTGTTTTATCCAAACACTGGGCTTCCTACGAGGCCCACAAACGTTTATAGCCAGCCTACTGCTTGGCAGACTCGGGCTCTGTTTCAAAGACCTCTGCCTGCTGAGGAACGTGAAGTTCTTACGAGTGGAAAACTATGCTGTAATGGCAGGCATTTGCTAAGGACGGCGTCCAAGAGCCCTGTGGTGTGTAAACAGCATCCTATAGGACATGTGCTCTGTTACGAAAGACGAGAGGACCGCATGAAAACAGGGGCCCTACTGAGACAACAGCACATCTGGCACTAAAGCCAAACGCAAACCTGAAAGTGCACAGATGTGAGAGAAGAGCTGAGGATCAAGAAAGCAGGTCTTTACCTGTCCACAGGTGAGGAGAAAGGGCTGAGCGGTCCTCTGTCGCTCTTAGTAGACACAGCAATGCTCTGAGGGAAGATTAAGGAACAGCAGTAATTAACTACTAACATCAAAGACACACGTTCACAGTAAATTGCGTAAATTATGTTTAAATGGCTATGTTTAAATCGTGATCAAACGAGGCCAATTCTGCAATTGGGTCAATGACGTATAAGGATTTTCAACAAGCAAACTTGATAATATCTATTGCAATTATTTAAACATTAAGAATGTTGTGTGCACATAAATTCATATTAAACTTTTAAATTAAGTGATTTTAGTGTTTTTTCATCTAGGTGAACTGGCCATAGCTTTAAAAAATGTCAGGTGGTGCGACTGCGATATATCTTAAAATTAATTCATTTCCTTAACATGCATAACATTTTAGATCTCAATAATTAAAGTGTTTAGAAACATAGTATTTATAGTTTTTAGGGTTTTTTTGTTTTTGTAAATAATTCTCATATTTTTGTTCTAAAAATTATACAATTAAAATAAATATAAATAATAAATTATTATTTACATAAACTAAAAAATTTTAAATACTTTGTTTCTAAACACTTAAATTATTGAGAACTTAAAAAAAAATGTTTTGCATGTTAAGGAAATGAATTAATTTTAAGATAAATCACGGTCGCACCACCTGACATTTTTTATTAATCTAGATGAAAAAAACACTAAAATCACTTAATTAAAAATTCTAATATGAATTTATGTGCACACAACATTCTTAATGTTTGAACAATTGCAACAGATATTATTATTTTTGTGTTTTTCGAAAATCCTTATATGTCATTGACCCAATTATAAACTCACTGAGGGGAAACGGAGAGCCGGGATTGGTGGAGCGGTGGTGGGCGGGGCCTGTTGGGGGATGAGGACTGGAGAGCAGCTGACGGTGCCATTCGAAGCTTTGGGAGCATCCTGTAAACCAGAGGGACTGAGATATTCGTCCGTCTCACAGTCCGCTGGAGAAACACAGAGACAAACAGTTCATAGATATCCCTGTGGATCCTGTTTGTCCTTGCATTCTTTCATTAAAAACTCTCTTTTCACCATCCAATCAATCCCCAGTGCATCAGATCAAGAGCCACTTTATGTTTGCGTCATTCAATATCCTGTTTCACTCAGATCGTTACGGAAGTAAAAACTCTTCTTGCTGTCTTTGAGCATTCATAAATAGCATGGATGCCTCGCATATCAGCTGAGTGGATCAAAGCACACTAGAATTCACGGATCAAAACAGGATCGATCTGGGTTAAAAGCTTAAAGCAGATGCTGTGTTCACGCTTATGTTCAGAAGAAGGATTCTCTATTCCTTGAAAACAAGAAGGAAAAACGTCAGCGGAGTGCGTCACAACTCACGGCAGTGTTATTTTAGCATCGTTTCATTATTTTAGTACATTAAGTTAAATTAAATTATAATTCAATGTAGTTCTAAAAATGTTGTTTTTTATGTCTATAGAGTTTTTTATAAATTTTATTTCAGTTTTAGTTTATTTTAGTGCATCAAGTTAACTAAACAAAAATGAGAAATGTTCAATTTAGTTTTAGTAATTTTGTTGTGCTTTTGTCATTTCTATTAGTTTTTAATGTCTGTATAGTATTTTTATAAATTTTATTTCGGTTTTAGTTGGTTACTTTAGTACATCAAGTTAAACTAAATGAAAATAAGAAATGAGAAACATTGACAATTGTTAAAATAATTACTCAAATTAAAATGAAAACAGAAAATATAAAAATAAAAACATACAAATGTTAATAATGTTAATTCAATGATACCAAAATAACATTGCAGTTATGTTTCTAGTTTCTATTTGATATAATTTTATTTCAGTTAACGGCAAGTTTAATAGTATTTGTTTTAACTATAATAACCTTGACTCACTGTTAAACTGCCAACAGAGGGAAGATATTCTCATATAATGTAGGAATATAACAGTTACTAGTGCACTAAATCTACCGCTTCATATCACAGTGTCCTGCTTCTTCTGCAGTCTGAGCGAAGAACTGCATGACCATAACCCTGATAAGCACACACTGGCTATTAAAAAGAGTTTATTTGTGGACGTGGGTTGACTGTGCCGTGCTGTTTCCAGGTCGAGGAGAGCTGCTGGACACAACACGCATGAAAGAAACATTGAGGCAAATGTAGGGCACTGCACAGTGTAGTTTATGTGAGGCTCACGAAACGTCTTGAACCCATGCGGCTCAAATAGTGCTTTATAGGGATGTAACGATATCAAAATCTCACGATACGATAATATCGCAATATGAAGTCCACAATACAATATTTACTGTGATATTTAAAAAAAAAAAAGACAAATGAAGAATTGGGAAAAAATGAAAATTTTGAACATTTTTCAGTTAAATGATTCTATCTAATGCACTTTGAGAGTTCAACATGAAGAGCTCCAAGCCATGTCCTTAACTAAGAAACTTAAGTCAGAAAAAAGTCAGTGAATTGACTTATAGCTGAACTTTAAAGGAGACTCAACCCTCTTTTTATTTGTGATATACTGTCTCAGTCTAAATTACATCCACACTGCTGTTTTAGGAAACCAAACAAATTAGAATATAATAATAATAACAACAACAACAATGACAACAGTAGCCATATATTGTAAAACAATTGCACTGTAAAATAAATGAAAATAAATATTTTATAGGTATATTATTTTTGCTTTACACTACAGTAGGGAAATTACAATACTTCTTTCCTAATTTCTACACTTGAACGAGATATTTTGAATTTGGACTCATTTAAACCGCTCGCTGTCAGTAATTCATATTCTGCGCTTTAAAGATTTATTCTGAAGGAAAACTCCAGCTTCAGAGAAAACAGGCTATAAAAATATGTCTTGCTAGAAATCTAGTGAAATGTAATCATAAAGCATAATGGTGGCTGTTGTGTTTCCAGACGTGCGATAAACTCAGAACGTGAACTAAAGGAGTTGACTGCATTCATTCAGTGTGAACGGAGCCGTTCTGAGACGCAGAAAACACCGGATCAGCAGCTGATCGTCTGAACCAAGTGCCGCTTCGCTTTGAAACACCCAGCAAAAACAGACCTGATGAAGAGATTATATTGTGCTTTCAGTTTGAGTTCGTTTGACAGATACTGTGCCAAAGCATAACGGCCCAAAACACAACTTTAAAGACCTTTTCCCCTGGTTTCACAGACCAGGCTTAAGACTAGTCCTACACTAAAATGTAAGTCTTAGCTGTTTCAACTGAAATAAACTTGCACTGACTGATCTTAAAACATATCAGTGCCTTTGTTTTGTCTCAAGATGCACACCAGTAATGTTTTTTCCTAAGCATGTTCATAAAAATTACTTAAATGTCCTAATTGAACTATGGCCTAATCCTGGTTTAGTCTAAGCCCTGTCTGTGAAACCGGGCCTTTATGTTAGAATAAGAAGTTTAAGTATATTTTAAAAACTACAATTTTTGACCAGAAGATCTATCGTTTCATATCGTCATGTGAACACGATGATATGATATTTTGCTATTGCAATATCACAATATTGATAATATCGTTACATCCATAGTGCTTTACTAAAATGGACTTTTCAATGACCAATAATGAAGTAATAATGTATCGTCTGACTAATGTATCGGTCTGTCGCTGCTCAATAACAGCGTTGCTGTAATCTAGTGCCGTCAAACGATTAAACAAAGTTTTTAAAATAAATGTTTTTGTGTACATTATATATATATATATATATATATGTGTGTACTGTGTATATTTATTATGTATATACAAATAGACACACATGCATGTACATGTATATATTTAAGAAGAAAAAAATATTTATATATAAATTAAATTATATGAGTATAAATATATACATGTAAATATTTTCAAAATATATACTGTATGTGTGTCTGTATATATATACATAATACATCTACACACACACACATATTACATAAACATTATTTTGGATGCGATTATTAATCGTTACTGTAATCACATAAACGTACAGGTTGCTGAGGAGCAGCTTGTGTGGTGGAAGTGGAAGTGCTGGTCTGCCTCCGGTTCCTCCGGCTCTGCTGGGAAACTGCCGTTAATCCCAGAATCCGATGAGCCGGTAACGGGAGACCACATGGGCTCTGGGAGTACCGGAGTGGGCGGGGTCTGCACAGGAAAAGGGGCGGGGCTTTCAGATCCTTGAACACTGGATCTGGGCGACAGCAGCTCAGGCTCTTCCTCAAAAACTCCCTCCTTCTTCTTCTGCTGCTGCTCGTCTGCGATCCGCCGGTGTTTCTCTCGCTGGCGTTTGATGGCCGTCACGCGGTCTCGCATGGCCTTGGCCACCAGCTTGTAGTCGGCCTCGCATACGAACCCCAGAACCACCTGGAAAAGATCAAACTTTATTAGGAAGAGTAAGACTTCATTAGTGTGACGATATATGGTTTCAGTCGAATTCAAATCACACTTTTTATTCGCATTAAACAGTGACTAGGAACTGTGCTCTCAAATATTAACACGATTCCATAAAACCTACTGCAGTGAATGGGTGCCGTCAGAATGAGAGTCCAAACAGCTGATAAAAACACCACAATAATCCACACCACTCCAGTCCATCAGTTAACATCTGGAGAAGACTAAAGATGAAACACATCCAGCATTAAGACGTTTTTAACTCAAATACCATAGAGTCCATAATCCATAATAACTCTTCCTCCAGTGAAAAGGTGTTATGGTCTGAATCAGGAGAGAAATTTGCAGATCAAGCAGCGTTTACAAGACAAAACAGCTCTAAACTAATATGTGGCTGGATTCTGATGTGAGAGACAACAGCAGATGCACTTTTTCACTGGAGGAAGAATTATTATGGATTATAGACTCGTGTTTGAGTTAAAAACATCTTAATGCTGGATTAGTTTCATCTTTAGTCTTCTCCAGATGTTAACTGATGGACTGGAGTGGTGTGGATTATTGTGATGTTTTTATCAGCTGTTTGGACTCTCATTCTGACGGCACCCATTCACTGCAGAGCATCCATTGCTGAGACACTGATGCAGAGACACATTTATACAAACCTGAAGAAGAAACACTCATCCTGATCTTGAATAGCCCGAAGGTGAACATGTTTAATTTTGAGTGAACTCTTCCTTTAATGTAGCATGCAAGTGTGAAGCATGGTGGCTTGTTATTGATGTTAACAAATTCTGCATTCTTTGTCAATCGAAGTCTAAATTTTTCTTGGCATGACGTTTATGAAAGCGATCAAGACTCTTTCCCCCGACTCTGGCACAGTGTGTTTCCACTGAAACAATGCAGGCCAATGTTGTCTTGAAGACTCTATCAGGTAATCAAATTACATGATAACCCTCCGTCAATGTGACTCGATGATAAAGTTGTGCTTGATGAAAAGCAGACACGTTGAGAGATAAAAGAGGAATTGTGAAGGTCTGGACAAGAGAAAGGCTCCAGTTTCCCAACACGCTCCTGAAGCCGTTCTATCGCTGGTCACGTGCCTCTCTTCCTCGTTTGGCCCCGCTCTCACATTTCCACCCGATGATTAAAACACAATTAGGTGTATATCTGATCTATTTGTATATGTAGGTTTCAATTAAAATACATTTTTAAAGGTTTTTTTCTTAAGATTAGTTTTTTCTCCTGCACACAAATGTATGTTTTTTTGTTGTTTTTTTATATTTAAATAGATTTTTTGTTCTGGTTGTTGACAGTATTTACTAGTGTTATTTACTAGTGTTATTTACTTAATGTAAATAACAACATATGTATGCAAATTAGTGCCAAAAAACAGATCTAAATAAGTGCAAAAGACTTGAACACTGTTATTAAATGTAATCCATTTCTTTCATTTTATTACTAACTTTTCTTTTGATCTTTTTAATGCAACTTTTACTTAATTTTTACTCAATTTAACAATAATTTACATGATAATGTTTTAATGTATTATTACTACTATATTTATTTAAGAAACACACACATTGAAGACATTGAAGATGAAATAGTTCTACTAGTGTTTGCTTGTTTTCTACAGAGAGCCGTTCAAGTTTACCGCAGATGTTGGTCTTGTGATAACACTATTTCTGAACACTGAATCTATGAAGCTTTAGACAGTAAAGCACATTTCTCAATTCCTATTATAATTGTTAATACATAAAATATAGTATAACAGTAGTGAGAAATGACATTAGAATTAGGGAATTTGCTAAAACTCAAAGCAAAATGTCTTCATTCGTGAACACTGTGTATATCCTGAATGAAAGCGTCGTGAGAATAAAGTGTGCTTCACTGTCATAAAAACCGCCTTTCTTTGCCGTTAGTTTATGATGTAATCTGGATATGTTTATGTAAGATTTGTAAGTGTTGTGGTAACACGTACAGTAAACACCTGTTAAATACAGCTAGGTTACTAAGATACACCTTATTTGTTCAGTAGTTCTATGTGATTGAACAGCAATGCTTCAGGATCTCAACCCACACATCTGGCTCTTCTGTGAATGCTTTGTTGATGCCTGAGGGGAATATCTGCTGCAGCGTTTAAAGTGACAGTAAAGCAGATGAGAAACAGATCTTCCACAAACCCTCGCTAACGCTCACCATCTCCTGCGCCACCTCCTCCGGCACGTCTTTGTAAAGCTCGAACAGGAACTCGATGGCGTTGTTGTCCTTGTACTTCCCGTGGAGCTTCTTGGTGCCGTCCATGCGAAGCCAGAGCTTCAGGCTGGATTTGACCGTATCGTCTTCCTCGGCCAGTTCCACGTAAACGCCGTTGTGCTCCTGGAAGAAGGTGTGCTCCAGCAGGTCCTGGATGGTGTATCTGGACAGAAACATATTAGATATCAGCCCACACACAAACTCAATGTATGAAATAAATCCCAATCTATAGGTAGTTTAAAGCTGCTTTATTTGTGAAAAGTAGGTTAAAAACAGATAACTCCGTTTTTAAAAAATCATGTTTTTCATTGTGCATTCCAATTAATCTCAATCAAACGGCAGTTGGGTTATTATGATTAGGTTAAAAAATAACTAAAGAATACAGCAAACTAACATGATGACATAATAAAAACATTTTTGAGTTATCTGTTTTTGCAAATAAACTCTTCATATATATGTATGTATATATATATATAATGTATATTAATATGAATGTGAATGCAAAGGGTTTTCTATTTTGCTTCAAGTTGACTTTTGTGATACATAGTTAACTATTAAAATTCCTATTAATATTTAGAACTAGTTTTATTTAGAAATTTTAATTTGAATGTTTTTTTTTTGTTAGTTTTTGTTAGATTTTATAGTACTACTTATTTAGGATTACTTTTTCAGTTTTAGTTTAGTTTTGGTAATTTACAGTAAATCATTTTGCTTCAAATCAAAACTTATTATATTTCATTTTTGTTTAATTTGTCACTCCAGACAGACTGATGATGATCAGATCAGATCTCAGAAATCTCTCTGGATTATTACAATTAACGGCTAAATGAATGTTTGGAAATATAAACTGATATTTCTTACTGAAACACTACAGCAAAAGATACTTAAAACCATGTTTAGCTGCTGATAATACTAGTATTCTGATCATTTTGGCCACCACTGTAATTATCATCACATAGTTAGCTCAATACAAAAAAAAATATATATATATATACACTCACCTAAAGGATTATTAGGAACACCTGTTCAATTTCTCATTAATGCAATTATCTAATCAACCAATCACATGGCAGTTGCTTCAGTGCATTTAGGGGTGTGGTCCTGGTCAAGACAATCTCCTGAACTCCAAACTGAATGTCAGAATGGGAAAGAAAGGTGATTTAAGCAATTTTGAGCGTGGCATGGTTGTTGGTGCCAGACGGGCCGGTCTGAGTATTTCACAATCTGCTCAGTTACTGGGATTTTCACGCACAACCATTTCTAGGGTTTACAAAGAATGGTGTGAAAAGGGAAAAACATCCAGTATGCGGCAGTCCTGTGGGCGAAAATGCCTTGTTGATGCTAGAGGTCAGAGGAGAATGGGCCGACTGATTCAAGCTGATAGAAGAGCAACTTTGACTGAAATAACCACTTGTTACAACCGAGGTATGCAGCAAAGCATTTGTGAAGCCACAACACGCACAACCTTGAGGCGGATGGGCTACAACAGCAGAAGACCCCACCGGGTACCACTCATCTCCACTACAAATAGGAAAAAGAGGCTACAATTTGCACGAGCTCACCAAAATTGGACGGTTGAAGACTGGAAAAATGTTGCCTGGTCTGATGAGTCTCGATTGCTGTTGAGACATTCAGATGGTAGAGTCAGAATTTGGCGTAAACAGAATGAGAACATGGATCCATCATGCCTTGTTACCACTGTGCAGGCTGGTGGTGGTGGTGTAATGGTGTGGGGGATGTTTTCTTGGCACACTTTAGGCCCCTTAGTGCCAATTGGGCATCGTTTAAATGCCACGGCCTACCTGAGCATTGTTTCTGACCATGTCCATCCCTTTATGACCACCATGTACCCATCCTCTGATGGCTACTTCCAGCAGGATAATGCACCATGTCACAAAGCTCGAATCATTTCAAATTGGTTTCTTGAACATGACAATGAGTTCACTGTACTAAAATGGCCCCCACAGTCACCAGATCTCAACCCAATAGAGCATCTTTGGGATGTGGTGGAACGGGAGCTTCGTGCCCTGGATGTGCATCCCACAAATCTCCATCAACTGCAAGATGCTATCCTATCAATATGGGCCAACATTTCTAAAGAATGCTTTCAGCACCTTGTTGAATCAATGCCACGTAGAATTAAGGCAGTTCTGAAGGCGAAAGGGGGTCAAACACAGTATTAGTATGGTGTTCCTAATAATCCTTTAGGTGAGTGTGTATATATATATATATATATATAATTTTCAAAGAAAAAGCCACGTTTTTAATTAAAAACAGAACATCGTATTTTGTTACTGATATTTTGCTGCATCCTATGAAATGTAATTTTACTGCTTGTGCAAAGAACATTTTCAAAGTGGAAAATCAATAAAGTACCTTTTATCTTTGTTCGTGCGGATACAGCCTTCAATGATTTCCTTTAACTCTGTAACTTTCACTTTGTAGAAACTGTCGGGCTTTATACCCTGAAAACAGCAGAAATGGACACAAATGTCAAAGTCTGAGAAGAGCATCAGTCAAAGAGGCCTGATACGTTTTAATAATGCCTTTCATCAACCCAGTGTTCAAATGGAAATGAGATGATTCCCTCAGAGGTAATCTAATCACAGTCCGTTACTCGAGAGTTCCTACGTTTCAAAGCGTATTCTTTCACTGCAGGCTTTCTAAAGGTTACAGAATATGCCATGATGATGTATTATGACGCTGCCCTTCAGTAAAGTACAGGAGCTGGCTTCCATCATAGGATGAAAAATAAAATAGGTAACTGCTATTGCTATAATTGCACAATTCTGCCTTTTCTATCGTAATTCCTGGTGTATACCTCACAATTCAGCCTTATTTTTGCAATTATGAGAAAAAACGTGAGATATGAACTGAGAATTATGAGATTTGACCTCAGAATTCTGACTTTCTAAAAATTCTGAGTTTATATCTCCTCGCAATTGTGAATTTATATTTCACTATTGACTTTTCTTGTTTGTTTTTTTTGCATTTTTTTAAAAATTGCCAAAAAAAATAAAAAATAAATCTGTATTGTGAGATATAAACTCAGAATTGTGAGACAAAGTCTCTGTAGGAGCACTCTTTCAGTTCTATAAGACTCTTGTGAATGATTAATAATAGCATCTATATCAATCTCTTTTAGCTTAATCTGTTCTTATTACCTAGAACTAGAGCTGTCAAATGATTAATCACATACTAAATAAAAGTTTTGTTTACATAATATATATATATATTTAGAAAATATTTACATGTATATATTTATATTATTATAATTTATATTATATATTAATATATTTAAAATGAAAAAAAAGTCTTAAATATATACATGCATGCATGTGTATTTATATAAACATAATAAATATACACAGCACACACATATATATTATGTAAATAAAAACTTTTATTTTGGATGCGATTAATCATTTGACAGTACTACCTAGAACCCACTTAAAGATTTAATAAAGCACTGTAATATTATTAATTGTAAAACACACTTCCATGTGCTTGGTGTAATGTTGTCAGTTACTCATTTGACTACACAAGTGTTCAGTAATGTGAGGTTAAGCTATGATCTGAGAGAATTACAGCTGGACTCCAGTAATATATCTGGACTCTGTCATTAACACCCAGAGCAGGCCTATAAACCCAAACCACTGGCGTCATCCACATTAACTGCGTGTCGACTCTAGCTATTCGTTTAAAAACATCATAAACGTGTTTTCTGACATGCACAATCAAAACATACTACTGAAACCTGCAGAAGTTTATTGTAATTGGTGCTGTACAACATCTCTCGATCCGCTGCAAAGCTGCTGCTGCGGGTATAAATACTTTCATACGTTTTCAAGGAAAAGATGCACTCTTTCATGTATAAAGGACCGCTTCAAAATAGGTTTTTATTGATTGATTGGTTTACATTGAGGAGATCTGTCTGCTGTAAACACATGTTGATGTAATTTAGAGGTAAAGTTTCCAAATGCAATAAGGCGCAGATACATAACGTATTCCTCACAGAGTTGACCTTTCTGAGAGCGTGTGACCCGTCAGGCCTTTCTCAAACGAGACGAGCCCTGGGCTTTATAAAACAGGGTCCAGACGGGGGGCTCTGCTCAAAGACAAACGAGAGGAAATGAGGACATGCAGGAGGAGAATGAAGGAAGGGAACAGAAAAATTGAGGTTTATGGCATGTTTCATGCTGAGTCAATCAGGACATGTGGACGGGAATAAACGTTTCTTCTCACCAAGGCCGCATTTATTTGATCAAAAATTGTTAAAATCTGTGAAATATTATTGTAATGTAAAATATCTGTTTTCTATGTGAATATGTGTTAATCTGTAAAGTATTTCTGTGATCTGCAGCTGTATTTTCAGCATCATTACTCCAGTCTTCAGCGTCACATGATCTTCAGAAATCATAATAATATACTGATTTACTGCTCAACAAACATTTCTGATTAATATCAATGTTGAACACAGTTGTGCCGCTCAATATTTTTGTGGAAACTGTGATACATTTTATTTTTCAGGATTCACAGATGGTTAATAATATTTTGTTTGATTATATATATATATATATTGCAGTATTATTTTAGCATTTTGAGACTTTTTATAGTTTGTAGTAATGAAAGTTAGTTTTTGTTTTTATATTTCCCATTTTCATTTTAATTTGTCATTTTTATTATTAAAAATGTCTATATATTTTTTTTATTATTTTTTATTTCAGTTTTAGTTATTTTAGTACTAAATAGCAAATAGGTAAAAAATGTCTATTTTGCTCTTTTAGTTAGCGTTTATTTATTAAATGATTTTAGTTTTCAGACATGTAATCAATTTAATGCTTCCTTGCTGAACAAAACTATTAAAAATTGTACAGAACACAAAACTGTGAAACCCCCAAGTCAGTAATTACAGAGTTATTAATGACAGTGATATCAACAGCAGGTTGAACTCACGCTGGTGACTTTGCGGTAGATCTGTGCGGCGTTTTGGCACTCCGAGTACGGGTATTCTGACGTGGTCATCTCCAAGATGCACATGCCAAACGCATAGACATCCACCGCCTCGTCGTACTTCTCCTCATACATCTCTGGAGCCATGAACTCCGGTGTTCCTGTGAAACACGCCTCAGACGTCACCAACAACAGTTACCACTATATACTGCGCTTTTGGACGTGGTATACTAGAAAAACATGATTGGACCACAAAACCAGTCATAAGGGTCAATTTTTTAAAACTGAGATTTATACAACATCTGAAATTGTTTTAATTTTGATGATTAGAGCTTACAGCTCATGAAAGTCCAAATCCAGTCTCTCAAAATATTAGAATATTTGCTAAGATCAATCAAAAAAAGGATTTTCAAAGCAGAAAAGTTCAAGATCTTTAAAGTATGTTCATCTCTGCACTCAATACTTGGTCGGGGCTCGTTTAGCACAAACTCCAGCATCAGTGAGGAATGGCATGAGATCAGCCTGTGGCTCTGCTGAGGCACTATTGAGTCTTCAGCTCGTCTGGATTGTTGGATCCACTGTTTCTCATCTTTCTGTTGAAAATATCCCATAGATTCCATATGGGCTTCAGGTCAGGCATGTTGGCTGTCCAATCAAGCACAGTAATAACATGGTCACTTGGAAGTGTTTTTGGCTGTGTGGGCAGGTGCTAAAGTCCTGCTGGAAAAGCAAATCAGCATCTCCATAAAGCTTGTCAGCAGATGGAAGCATAAAGTGCTCCAAAATCTCCTGGTAGACGGCTGCATTGACTCTGGACTTGATAAAACACAGTGGTCCAACACCAGCAGACGTCACGGCTCCCCAAATCATCTCTGAGTCTCTTAAGTTTCTTTTCAGAAACTTAACACTGGACTTCAAGCAGCTTCTGTGCCTCTCCTCTCTTCCTCCAGACATTGATTTCCAATGAAATGCAAAATTTAAATGTATCTGAAAAGAGGACTTTGGACCACTGAGCAACAGTCCAGTTATTTTTCTCCACAGCCCAGGTAAGACTCTTCTGATGTTGTTTCTGGTTCAGAAGTGGCTTGGTAGCTCTTTTCCTGAAGACGTCTGAGCGTGGAGACTCTTGATGCACTGACTCCAGCTTCAGTCCACTCCTCGTGAAGCTCTCACAAGTGTTTGAATCAGCTTTGCTTGACAGTATTCACCTTTTCCTACCCAATTTCTTCCTTCCAGTCAACTTTGCATTTAATATGCTTTGATACAGCACTCTGTAAACAGCCACAGCTTTCAGTAATGACCCTCTGTGACTTACCCTCTTTGTGGAGGACGTCAATGTTCGTCTTCTGGATCATTGCCAAGTCAGCAGTCTTCTCCGTTATTGTGGTTTCAAAGAACAAGAGATACCCCGAATTTATACTGTAGAGATGGTCGTTTAATGAAACTCAAATATAAATATTCTAATATTTTAAGGTACTGGATTTTGACTTTCATGAGCTGTAAGCTCTAATCATCAAAATAAAATAAAAAACTTTTGAAATGTCTTACTTTACATGTTATGAATGTAAAATATATGAAAGTTTCACTTTTTGAAATAAGTTACAAAAAAATGAAGTTTTTCACGATATTCTATTTTTTTTTTAGATGTACCTGTATACCTGTGCTGCTTATGACTGCTTTTGTGCTCCAGGGTCACACATATACTGTATTTCAGGACAAGGAAAGGACCTCAAGCTGTAAGTTTCCTAGTGGCTCTGAATGTAAAATGTAATGTTTAACTTGAATCTTGAAATGCAGTATGCTTGAAGATCTTTCCAGAGAAAGCAGAGCTTGAGTGTCTCACCGATCACGCTCTTGGCGAAGCTGGCCCTCTTGAGCGTGGCCAGGCCCAGGTCCCCGATCTTCACGCTTCCCGTGGGGCCCGTGATGAAGATGTTGTCACACTTCAGGTCCCGGTGGATGATGGGGGGGGTGCGAGTGTGCAGAAAGTGAAGTCCTTTGAGGATCTGACGACTCCACCTCTGCAGGAGCTTCGGCTTCATCTCCTTAAAACGCTTCAGATACCTGAGGAATTATGGGAAATACTTCCTGTCAAACATTTCTGAACAGTAAGACTATTAATGTTTTTTAAAGAGGTCTCTTCTGCTCACCAAGCCTGCAATTATTTGATCCAAAATACAGCAAAATCAGTAATATTGTTAAATATTTTTATTATTTAAAATAAATGTTTTCTATGTGAATATGTGTTAAAGTGTAATGTATTTCTGTGATCTGCAGCTGTATTTTCAGCATCATTACTCCAGTCTTCAGTGTCACATGATCTTCAGAAATCATTATAATATACTGATTTACTGCTAAAAACATTTATTATTATTATGATAATGTTATAATGAAAACAGCGGAGTAGAATATTTTCAGGTTTCTTTGATGAATAGAAAGTTCAGAAGAACAGCATTTATCTGAAACAGAAATATTTTGTAACATTGTACATTTCTTTATAATCACTTTGGATCAATTTAAAGCATCCTTGCTAAATAAAAGTATTATTTTTTTATACCCCCCCCCCCCCCTTCAAAAAAAATTATACTGACTGCAAGCTTTTGAATGGTGTAGTGTATAATGGTACAAAAGCTTTTTATTTCAGATCAATTCTGATCTTTTAATCTTTCTATTCATCAAAGAATCCTGAAAAAAATTACTCAACTGTTTTAAATATTGATAATAATGTATATCATTATAATTAATAATAATAATAATAAATGTTTTTGAGGCATGGCAGACACAGGAACACCGGGAGTAACGAGTAGACCAGACAAAAACTAACTGAACACGCTGGAACTAAATACACAGGATAATCATGAACATAATCAAACACAGCTGAACTGAATCAACTAATAATCACACTAAACAAGGACAGGAAACAAACCAAATATGGAAACATGAGGCGGTCATGACACACATGACACAGGACTGGCAATTACTGATGTTGCTGTACTTTGGATCAAATACATGCAGGCTTGGTGAGCAGAAGAGAATTCTTTCAAATACATTAAAAATCTAACTGTCCAAAAACTTTTGTTTGTGTATATCAGTGATAAATTCATTTCCACCAACAAAGTGGAATTAAAGGGACAGTCCAGCCAAAAATTAACTTCATGTCATACAAATTTGTAAGACTTTCTGTCTTCTGTGAAACATAAAAAGATATTCTGAAGAATGTTGGTAAACTGAACATAGTTTGGACAAAAATACGACTAGAAGTCACTGCGACCCAAAACTGTTTGTTTCCCAACATTCTTCAGAAAATCTTGATTGGTTCTTCATAGAAAAGAAAGGGACATTCTAAAACGATTAACGTGAAAAACACTGCATTTCATTGGCTCTGTACTTGTACTCTGCACAGTGACAATAAAGTTGAATCTAATCTAATCTTGAATCTAATCTAAACTTAACGTGGCTTAATGCATTAAAACAGTGTTTTAAGACCAAACTCAGTAAACACATTATTAATAAAGCACACTATGTACAGACAAGCGAATAAGAACATTTAATTACACATGAAACGGTTTCCTCCCATCGAAAACTGTTGTAAGGAAAACACTTAACGTGGCTTAATGATTTATTAATGATGTTTATTGAATTTGGTATTTTTAAAAACACTGTTTTAATGCATTAAGCCACATTAAGCTTTTTCCTTATAACAGTTTTCTATGGGAGAAAACACTAAATGCATAATTAAACATGTTGCATTCGTATTATGGGCTCATATCTGCTTGTCTGTACATAACAGGATTTATTAATAATGTTTATTGAGTTTGGTCTTTTTAAATATTGTTTATGCAGTTTAAGGTTCAAAAAACACATTATTTTCTACATACTGTACATTATTGTAGCTCCTCTATGCTCCGCCTTTCTGAAACGAGCCAATTTTTACAAAGCTCATCGTTCTGGGAAGTGAGGCTTGCTCTGATTGGCCAGCTATCCAGTGCGTTGTGATTGGCCGAATACCTCAAGCGTGAGATGGAAATGTTACGCCCCTCACCGCTACTCTTCCAGGCTCAGGAAATAGTCCTCCGTAAAATGCACTGCACACACTCTAATATTTGGGTTGAACATAATATTTTATATTATAATATATTATAATATTTCTGGACCAGTGTTGTAAATACAGCTTAACCACTGATTTCTAGTTGAGTCCTCTTTTGGAAGCCCAAACAAAGAACTTTCTCTTTCACAATGAAGCACAGCGTCTCCAGGACATGGCGCCGGCGGCAGCAACAACACTGCAGCCAGAATAATACTCACACCCTCTTTCTTTGCGTGAACATTTGGGCGGTGTTATGCAAATCTTCCAACATTGTGACGTAGACATGTGGGGGCGTGTCGCACCATATGACCCATTGAAGTGTTTTCCTTATAACGTCTATGAGAGGAAAACGCTTAACGCTTATTAAACGCACTGCCTTCGCATTCTGGCCTCATCTGCTTGTCTGTACATAGTGTGCTTTATTAATAATGTGTTTACTGAGTTTGCTCTTTTAAAAGCACTGTTTTAATGCACTAAGCCACGTTAAGCGTTAAGCGTTTTAGAATGTCCTGAAAGAAAGTCATACAGGTTTGGAAGGACGTGAGGGTGAGTAAATGATAACTCAGGTGAACTTTATGATATATGAGGTTGTGCGAGGTTCAAGCTCACGTTTTGAGCGTGCCGGAGGTCATGAGCTCGGTGACCAGCAGGATGCACTTGTGGCCCTTGACACTGGACTTCCAGGAGTCATAGAAGCGCACGATGTTGGGGTGCTGGAGGCCCTTGAGCATCTCCACCTCCTCGCTGAAGCGCTGACGCTCCACTTTGGTCAGTTTGCGCGTCTGAAGAGGAAAACATTAGAGAAGAAAGACTCAGATTCTGAAAGAGAAACCAAAAATAAAGATTCTGAAGTGTTCAACAGGCAGACAAAAAAAGGGTGGACAGTCTGAGAACTCTGAATGACTTTCAGTGAGCTCTTAAACAAACTAAACAACAAATAAACTTCAGGCGAGATGCTACAGGCAAAAACATTGCTTCTTGCATTTTGGGATATTCTGCATCCATAACATGTTGTCTTTTAGACTAGTGGAAATAAAACATCCAAAGTACACATTTAAGTGTTTATGTTATTACACTTCATCTATTCGCATTAGCTACAATATATGTTATTACAGGCTGTGAGTTTCTCATACACTGAGCCTGGACTCATCAGCAGCGCTTGCACCAAACCTTACCGCTTTATTCATTTTTACAGACGGGTTGTTCATAACATTTGCATGATTTATAACTTTTATTTTTAAACACATTGTGGAAATTTGTTTTCTAGCTATTGCATGTATTTTCTGATTTATGAAGCAATACTAATAAATGTCCAAATGATATATGTCCCTGCAGCACAAAAGCAGTCATCAGTAGCACAGGTATATTTGTAGCAATAGCCAACAATACATTGTATGGATCAAAATTATACATTTCTCTTTTATGACAAAAATCATTAGGATATTAAGATCATGTTCCATGAAGATATTTAGTAAATTTCTACCGTAAATATATCAAAACTTCATTTTTGATTAGTAATATGCATTGCTAAGAACTTCATTTGAACAACTTTAAAGGAGATTTTCTCAATATTTAGATTTTTTTGCTCCCTCAGATTCCAGATTTTCTAATAGTTGTATCTCAGACAAATATTGTCCTATCATAACAAACCATACATCAATGGAAATATTATTTATTCAGCTTCCAGATGATGTATACATCTCAATTTCTTAAAATTGACCTTTATGATGGTTTTGTGGTCCAGAGTCACATATGTAAACAAAATGGACAAGAATATTGAACCTGGCTTTATCCAAGGTTCATATTTCTGTTCTGGAAATGTATGCAAATGAATGCATATTTAATTAGTTAATGCCTCATTTGCATATTTAAACACAACATTTTAGAAAACCATGAATTGTCTTCCTGTTCTGTGATTAATCAGCTGGGGAAAGTATGCTGAGATCTGTCTCTTACCATGTTCACCTGTGTGTCTTGCCTTAAGTTTAGGTTTTAAATGTGATAAATTCATGACGTACATCCGCCCTCAGCAAGCATGATGCACTGCTTATTCTGGCAGATAACAGCCTGTAATTAGCACTCAAAAAAACATTAAAACAGATAAGAATCTGCAAGATGGTTGCAACCGCAAGAATTTCACCATTTACTGTACATGAAACACCCTCAGCTAATCATATTTTTCCGCCATCTCATAATCGCATCCCATTCTAAAAACCTATGGCGACCGGACTACAGGCCAGCAATTACTTGGCAACAAGGCCATTTCTGTCCTCTGGTGGGAATGAAAGGCTTGATTTAGCAGCTCATGAATCCCACATTCAGTGAGTTCTGGGAAAACTCCTGTGTGTTTAAGTTTCAGGAGAGGGACGCTGCAGTAATGCTTCTCTTAGCAGAAATCACAGAAGAAGAGAGAAAACAAACCTACACTCTTAAAAATAAAGCTGCTTCACGATGCCAAAGAAGAACCTTTAGTCTAAATGATTCCATAAAGAACCTTTAACATCTGGAGAACCTTTCTGTTTCACAAAAGCTTCTTTGTGGCGAAAGAAGGTTCTTCAGATTATAAAAAGCTTGACTTTGACTGAATGCTTCTTATATGGCATCGCTTGAAGAACCATTATTTTTAAGAGTTTAGTTTAAAACATGTGTCAAGTTCTTAAAAGTGTGCTCTTTGGATTCATCTTGATTCCATTTGGTTTTGAAAAACTCTCTGAACTTTTACTGATACCATTTTCAACAAAACAGTACAATTAATAGCTCTTAAAATGTTGAGTGGTAATTATTTTTACATTTTTGGGAGATATCTTACATCCTGAACTAACCTGAACTTATCATAAAACGTTGCACCACAAGAGTTGATTTGACAGCAAAGTTTAAAAATAGATATATTTATAATATATAATATTTCATTTGATTTATTTATTTTTAAGAATAATTATAATAATTAAGAACATCCTTCTTTTAATGAGTCATTTTTTTGATTGAATCACCCTAACAGTTTATACTTTTTGCCCCCCAGAAATATCAAAATATTTAAATTCAAATATTAACATCATGTGTAAAATTACATAACTATTATATAAGTGTATATCAGGCACTGTATGTCTGAACCAGACACACATTGTTTTACTTAAAAAAAATTATAAATAAATAATACAAAAATAAGAGTTACATTAAGTAAAATATATTTTTAAAAATCTAATTTTCCGTTTACATTAACTTAAAAAACTAAAACAAAAAAATGGATAAAACATATATGGATATTTTTGACAAAAACACAACAATATTACAAAACGTTTAAATAAGAAAAATAAAAATGTAAACTGAAAATATAAAAAATACATTAAATATGAATAAAAATATAAAAATATATAAACTAAAATAAGTGTAGTGTAAAGTAGGTTATTTTATATATAATTTTGAATAAAGTAAACGGTTGACATGCAGTAACAGAGCTATAAATGAATGTGTGTAATACATAATTTGATGAGAAATGTCTTGGCTCATATTGAGAACTCTTAACTGCAGTCTTGAGCATAATTTGAGAGATTGTTGAGACCTGATTGAAACTCTAGAGGAGATCACACTTACACTTCTTCCCTGTGGCAGTGTTTGAGAAATGGATTAAAGAAGCAACTACAACCTCTTGGGAAAATGAATTATTGATTCGTGCTGAAACACGTTTCTGTCCCAGCCCAACATAACTACAGTTTCCCTGAATACAGGCCCAAGGCTTTGTGACAGCCAGTGATTGACAGGCATTGTTGGTCTTCTGCACACTTCAGGCTCTCAGAGAACTCACTCACGCTATACGTCAGTCTACCTGAGTACAGTAAACACATGATACATATACATAATCTCATTAGAGACTCCAAGCATCAGATCTGCATTTTCAGTCAACACAGGATTGCCTTTCAGACTCAAGAATCTGTAGAATCAACACTGAGCTACTGTCCCCATACCCCGCCTCATGTTAGTGATGCAACTGAGACCTTCTCATACACACAGGCACGCTTTTAGCACACTTAATGTCATTATCTCCTCAAATACACTCCGCAGGACTATATCTGTGCTGCCGGAGGAGCAGGGGTTTATATGAAGCACATAGACATGCATAGAGCTAACCAGAACCTCTTTCCAGGATGTAAATATCATAAAGACGCAATTGACTTTCCAGTGCTTTCTACAAGTCTCTCTCTCTACCCTGTGTAAGCAACACTAAAACAGGAGTTTTCCACAAAAATACTGCATCTGACAAGCCTTAAGTTCAGCCACTGGAACACAAACAAGAGGAACTTACATTTTAGACACAATATTGCCAGTTACTTTGTCAGTTTCTGCTCAGATAATGAAAATAATTTCATACAAAGCCAGAGGATAATACACCATGGCATGTCAGTAGTGGTGTTTTCATTCCTTCAAGTAATCAGTTGAGTGAATCATTCAATGACTCCGTCATAAAGCCAGACACCTGGCTGCACCTGAATATGAATACTTCAGTAGGCCAAAAATAGTATGCGCAAATTCAGTGTGTGGGAAAAATACTCTGATTGCGTACTATTATGGCAAGATTCTGAACATTTTTATACCATTTTCATCAAAAGATTAAATTGATTGCCACTAAAAAATGTCATGTCTTTGTTGGTGTTTTTACTGTTGCTGTATTTTATATATACAGTAATGACAGGCTGTGTGTTACAGTGATTATACCACGGTTAACAGGGCTTGCGTCAGTCAGTGGTGTAACAGCCTCTTGTGGCTCATTGCTTGTTTGTAAAAGAGTTATTTATTCTATGACTGAGTGATTTAGTTCAGGGGTAGAGTGGGAGTAAAGGGTTAAACTGAACATCCTGGGACCTGCACTGTTAAAACACGCCAGAACTGCATGATTGAAACATGGTGGGCTTCACCGGGAGAATCCTGGAGGATTACTGCGGCTTGAGTTCAGGACAGCCGGAGGCACAGCGAGCTGTAATTACAAAAAGACACATAATAACCTCTACAGGCTTATCATGATGGAAGGAAGCAACCTAAAGGCTCTTCAGGAATCAGCCATATGCTAGCACTCGTGTGCTTGATGTATGTGTGGGACAAAAACAAGAGGATAGGCATATGGGACAGATATTGTGTTGTTGTCATTGGCACATTAAAAGCCTCATTATTGTGTGATACTGTGAAGATTTCAAACACAGAAGCTGACTTTAGCTGCCACAGACTGAGACGTAACACACCTAAGATAGCATTTCACAGGATGCAGTTCATCTAGTATATAATCCACATACATTATAAGAAGTTAAGTATGTTCCTATGAGTGCAGGTCTTTAAAAAGTTCTCAAATATTATTTTAAAAACATTTCTGTTCTTAAAAATAAAATGAAAACGAGTGTTATCTGAAAAGGTGCATACAAGAGCAGATACAACGTTGTAAGAAATTAATGACAGTGAACATTTTTTCATAAATTTATCTCATACGTTTTGTCTCAAGAAAAATGGAAAGAGAAAATAAAACATTCTTAATAAACAAACAAAAATTCTTAAGAAGTAGTTTAGGGAATACAAAATATTATTCAATTATTTTAGAAATCCAGTTAGAAAATAAGAAGAAAATAGCATTTTTATTCTTAAAGGAACAGTTGAAATGGATCCTCAGCAGTGAATGGGTGCCGTCAGAATGAGTTAAAATCATCTTAATGCTGGATTTGTTTCAGCTTTAGTCTTCTCCAGATGTTAACTGATGGACTGGAGTGGTGTGGATTATTGTGATGTTTTTATCAGCTGTTTGGACTCTCATTCTGACGGCACCCATTCACTGCAGAGCATCCATTGCTGAGACACTGATGCAGAGACACATTTCTACAAACCTGATGAAGAAACAAACTCATCCTGATCTCAGATGATCTGAGGGTGTGGATATTTTAGCAATTTTTCATTTTTGGCTGAACTATTGCTTTAAGAATTTTTCACGAATATTTTGGCCTTTATTCAAATTGTAATGTTTTTATTTGTATATATTTTGTGCCATTTTTCTATTTTAATATTATTATATAAATAGTAACTCTCAATTGTGGTTGAGTGCTTAACTCCTGGGTGTATTTATTTGAGAGAGAGATGCTTACGTAAAGGTTTTATGCAGCATTTTATCATAAATTGCCTCGTGTTATTATATGGCTGAATGTTTAGAAGACTGAATGTACAGAAACACATGTGCGTTTGATTATAGCACACCGCTGGGGGTCGAGAGCAGCTTAACTCCAGAATGCTGAACTCATGCCAAACCACATCCACTCCTTCCAGCGACAAATCCCATGTAACATTAGAAAAGCGGGGTCTGGGCTGGTGGTCTTCTCTGCTGCTGCGGGGACCGGGGTGGTCTTCCTGTCCCCACGCCAGAGCGAAGGGGGTTCAGCTCCGGGATCGGGCGCTGATTACCCCTCTGGGGGTGGTGGTGCCTGGATCTAGGAGTATAGAGTGCATATAGGGAGTGTGAGTGTGGGTACCATGTCCATTTTTGTGTGTCTACATGTGGGGTGAGGGTGAGAATATTCGTTGCGTGCATGAGGGTGGGAACGTATGCTTGTGTATATGTGTGCTTGTTCGTCTACGTCTATGTGTCAGGTCGGGCCTTAGACTCCACCTCACTCATCATCTCAGTCGACCCCCACCCCACCACCATGCCCTGCCGGTGGAGGATGCCGCCGGTGCATTGGTGGTTTCTCGCGCCGGGGCAGGATGCTCGGGTGAGCGCTGGCCCACTCTCGGCGGTCGCTTGGCGGGGCCTGGCCCTACTGGCCTTGCTGGGCCCCGGTTGGGGGGTGGGGGCCCTTGGATCTCCGGGCCCAGGGCTCGGTCTGCCCTGGTGTGGTCGGCTGCCGGCGGAGCCTGCGGGCTTGCCGCCACGGCACCCTGGGGTGTCTACACTGTGGCTGTCGGATGTCCCACCTTCGGGCTCTCCTCTGCCCTTTTCTGGGTGGGGGCCGCAGTTGTCCCTGCGGTGGTTCCCCTGGGGGTCCCGTGCCCTGGGGGGCCTCCGGATGTTTGGGGCCTGGGTCTCTTCCATGCCTGCTTCATGCCTTGCGGGATGGGGCTGTTGTTCCCCACACACACACTATTAAACATTTACATGGAGGAACCTTATGAACACAAGCGCGCTCACACACACAGGTGTACACTCAAGCATTCACATTGGTGTAAAAACGGGTGCTCACAGACACACATTGTTCTGATCTGCTGTTGCTTCAAAACTTATTTTGTAATATTAGTTATGCGTGTTGCTCAATAACATTTAACATTTAGAATTTATTGTGATTCATACAGATGTTGGTTGTTGCTGCAGTTTCTCTGATGTTGTGTCTTCTGTTGTGTCTTCTGTTGTTTTCTCTTTTTGTCAGCAGGTATCGAAGCAAATTGTCTTTTTTTTTTTGTTTTGTTTTTTCCTCTCTCTCTCTATCCCCCATTCTCTTTTTTTTCCTCTCTCTCTCTCCCCCTTCTCTGTTGACTTTATCCACAATTTTTTTTTTTTTTTTTTTTTTTTTCTAATTCCTTTTTTTTTTTTTTTATTATTATTATTTTTATTATTATCATTATAATTATAATTATTATTTTTTTATTATTATTATTATTATTTTTTTTTTTTTTTTTTTTCTCTCTCTCTTGTTTTCTCTGTCCCCTGGTCTTGTCGGTCATAGTATAAAAAAAAAAAAAAGCGGTTAGTGAGACGTATTCAAGGAAATTACTGTCATTGTTCAAACTTCAAATTGCAGAATCCCTTAGCAGAGCATAGTAAATCTCTGTTATTAGATGACGACGCAAGGGAAAGCATGGAAGACCAGACTTAGAGGTGAAAGCACACAAACCTCAGTGACTGATCGAGTCCCTGACAGAGATATGGACATGCCAAACAACACACAACGAGCTGATATTAAACTCATGAGCTGAGCATCAGCAGTTAACAGAATAAACAGATCAGCATATGGCATCAGGTTTGTAAAGGACTCCGTGCTCATCGTAGACAATGAACGCCACTCAGTCCTCTGACACACAAACCTCAAGTTACGTAAAATCATATTCTCATTATGTAAGTTTAGAAATATTCAACCCTGAAGGGGACTTGGCTTTTAGCTAAATTACAACTTTGGTCAAAAAAGTACAGAAACATCAACAAATGTTTTTTGATCTGAGCAGAGAAGTAAACAGCACTGGATGAAGGCGACGCAGGTTGGGAAGGAAAGCGATCGTAATGAAGAGGAATATAAACCAAGCAGTGATCCAGCACTAAATCTGCATGAAGAACGAGGCACAGAATCAAGCTCTCAGACACCAGGCTTCATTCGCCTGACATCTGAAGTTGGAGTGAGCATAATGATTGTTGAAAGGGTTTTACACAAGTCTAAATGCGCTTGTGTAAATATTAAATCATAAATACTGCTGGAAATCAAGCAGCCATGAGTTCATGTTGCCAGAGTTTGATTACATCACCGTTTATAAAAGCCCTGTGAACTCCTAATGAACACACAGTATACAGATGGATTGTTTTGACTCTTAGCTCAATGAGAAGAGTGTCCAAAAGAAAGATGTACTTTATTTTAATTCATTATGGTTACT
>NC_136716.1:380000-435000 GCF_936440315.1 Barbus barbus | reverse complement strand
TCAGTATATTATTATGATTTCTGAAGATCATGTGACACTGAAGACTGGAGTAATGATGCTGAAAATACAGAAATAAATTACAGTTTAACACACATTCACATAGAAAATAGCTGTTTTAAACTGTAATAATATTTCACAATATTACTGTTTTTAATCAAATAAATGCAACCTTGATGAGCAGAAGAGGCTTTCAAAAAACCTACAACTTGTGACTGGTCGTTTATTTTCAGATGTTGAGATATTGAGCACTACCACCAATATTAAATATGATCAGAACAGAAACACATATTGGGTTCCACAGCCCATATGAGCAGTTATTACGACTGTAGCTTGTTCTGGAAGCTCGCTGGCAGATGACTGGCATTGTGCTTTAATGCAGGAGCTGATAGTGTTTCTATTTCAGAAGCAGCGGCAGGAGAAACTGATAGTGAGAGAACAGACTGAGAGGATAGAGGATAACACAATATGCTGCCACTATTTCTGCATGAATACACCAAGGAAGGTTTGGCATTCACGCCAATTATAAAGGAAAAAACAAACTTAGAATTTAAAAAATGCAACAAAGTTACAATCGAGTCACTGAAGCATAAAGAACACAAGTGAACTGTAGTTTGAACTCATTCATTTCTGCTCTGTAGTTTGTTTTGTTGTCATATAGACCAGTTTTATGGTCATTGTTTGAGCTTAATATCCCTCCCAGACATTGTGCAGTATCTTCTTTTGTATTCAACACAGAAGGAAAGTCCTAAATGATTAATTAATTTCCATTTTTTGGTCAGGTAACCCTTTAAAACACCAATCAGAGGATAGGCAAGAAACAGAGTAAGGTGTTAACTTTATTTCAATGAATAATGCTTCTAATTACTCATAATAGTTCAATCGTTTAAATACTTCAATCCCTCTTTTACCTAATATTACAAAATCCTCTGGCAGCACTGGGGGAAAAAGTTAGCACGACCTCTTTCCTCTGGCATCTGATCATCCTCAGCGTGTTTTTATTTTAATGACCAAATAAAGTGTTCTCAGAGGTTTCAGCATTATTCACCAAACACACACCGTTAGCGGAGAGCAGAGGATTGTTCTGGTACCTCACGCGGCAGAACAAACTGTATTGTGAAGCTGTTTTTGTAGCCTTGATGTTTATCATGCTGTTGTTATAACGGCTGTGTTTATTAAACTATCTGCAGTATAATTTACTGAACAAATTGTGCAGCCATAATTAACTGTAATAAGACTTCTTTCAATGGCAGTACAGTTGAGAAATCTGTTTCGACACTTTATTATATTGTTTAGTGATTTTGCAGACCACACACAGCACACCTGATATCACTGGAGACTCAACCTGCATCTGATTTTGAATACAGAGCAATTATATGAATACACACAAATGTGCATCTTTTGTTGGACTTCATTGTTTTTGTTCATACTTTTCAGTGTTGAAGTATATTTATAAATATACTATATTTATAATATAAATATTAGAGAAATCTGTACAGATCAAGCACCGTTTACAAGACAAAACAGCTCTAAACTAATATGTGGCTGGATTTTGATGTGAGAGACAACAGGAGATGCACTTTTTCACTGGAGGAAGAGTTATTATGGATTATGGACTCGTGTTTGAGTTAAAAACGTCTTGACAGTTTTTAATCAGCTGTTTGGACTCAGATTCTGACGGCACCCATTCACTGCAGAGGATACTTTGTTGAGATGAAAAGCTGATCATTCAGTATAATTTTTAATAAACTTAAACCATGAGATGGACTGAGTTTAAAACAATTTGAGCGTGAACCTTTCACTAAAATTCTTATGCTGATGATTTCATTTGTAATGAACAATATTGTAATAACTTAAAAGCATATTCACAATTGATCTCAGAGTTTTGGAGTCCGTTTCATATGTACGTGTGTATTTGTGTCTCTTCTCAGTACTGAGTTGGAGAGAACCACAGTGGCGATCAGGACACATCTGGACTGGATTATTAGCCACATTAAAAATATGGCATCAGTGCTTTAAAATACATTCCAGCAGTTTCTAACATTTCAAACAATTAAAATGCTTTAAGTGCAGATGGTTAGCTCTGACATTTCAGGACTGAACGTCAGAGCATGCACTTACACGCTGTTCACAAGAACCTATAAAGCACACGACCCTGAGGTCAACACTTTCCATTAAATATAGCAGGCAATTTAAAAAAGGCCCGAGCAGCAAAAGATAACGCATGTCATAAAACACAGATTCATGCGTCTCGGTTCACGGCTGAATTTTCACAGCTGGAGATTCTGTATTTATCTCTTCTCAATGACCCCCTTATCATTACGGGACTGTCATTAAAACATACGGCGATTAATGCAATCGCTCAGATGAGGTCATGCAGGTAAGCAGCCTTTTCTCAATCATTTATATTGAAGACTTTTTAATCAAATGACAGTTTGGTACTCATTCACAGACATTTCCATTTGTTGAACTGCTTCTGTCTCTTTCTGTCACCCTTTATAATCAAAGCTGTAGAAAGTTGTCCACAATTAAAGGAATAGTCCTCCCAAGAATGAGAATTTGCTGCAAATGTGCTCACCCTTTACATCACTTGCTCAGCAGTGAATGGGTGCCGTCAGAATGAGTTAAAAACATCTTAATGCTGGATGTGTTTCATCTTTAGTCTTCTCCAGATGATAACTGATGGACTGGAGTGGTGTGGATTATTGTGATGTTTTTATCAGCTGTTTGGACTCTCATTCTGACGGCACCCATTCACTGCAGAGCATCCATTGCTGAGACACTGATGCAGAGACACATTTCTACAAACCTGATGAAGAAACTAACTCATCCTGATCTCAGATGAACTGAGCGTGAACACATTAACAGCACATTTTCAATTTTGTGTGAACCATTACGTTATTTACAAAGAAACAGCAAGTAACACATTGAATTAAATGTGAAATTTTGAAGCTGAAGGAGTGTAAACCATACTACAGTAATCTTTATTTTATTCAATCAAATGCACACTAAAGATTCTGCACCTTTTAACTCAAAGATTTAGTTTGCATGACTTAGTTAGGTTAAATACTGACCTAAATAAAACCAGTTTGTTCATTCTGTTAGCACTTTACACACACACAGTCTGAGGCCACTAGTGAAAATGCTTCGATTTGGACAAATCAGCTGAGAAATTCTGCCAAAATGAACACATTTCTTCCCAATGGAGAAAAAAGCAGAATAAGAACAGTTTTCTTGTTCATGCTATTTGCCTGCATTATGTGGTCTGGAAACACCGCTGCTTCTTGCCAATCTGTTCGGCCCATTTCCATTCAGATTTATAGATTTTCTGGGTAGGGGTGTCTTCATTAGTCAGAATGACTCAATGCTTTGCTCGAGCGGAGAGGAGGATGTGAAAGCAGAATGAAGTGATAGTTAGATCACTGGGAGTTTGGAAACAGACGCTTTGTTCTCCATCTGAAGGTTACGCTCCGATACTCTCACTTTCCCTTCCCTCGCTCGCTTTCTAACAGTCAGGGACAAATCTTAAACATACTGCGCTTGCAGCTGCTCACTGCATTAGAGCTCCTTCTCCTTTCAGACCGATCCCGTCCGAATGTGAGGGAACTAACAAACATGGGTTGTTTTTTCAGTCATCGCTCACCGAGAACACCACAACAGCAGGTCTTTGAACACGGGTTCTTCTACAGATATCTGTCCTCGCTAACATACAAAACTCACAACATTTCCAACTCTGACTACAACAAAGAATAAAGACAACATAAGTTATCTCTCGTCGTTTTTGGGCCGACGTCAAATGACTGTGATGAGGTTTAGAGTCCTGTAGATTCAGCAAACACAAACCGTCAATAAGGGCTACACTTACTATAAAGATAAGGCAGATGATGCAGGTCAAATTGTTTTTGGTTCCCTTGAGAAAAAGAAGTGCACTGTGCGCTTGTAGTGTGCTTCAAATCTTAAAAGTGTACTTTTAAAAAACTGCAGGCAGTAATGAAATAAATATATCTTAAAGAGACGATTTTATGACTGTGTTTCTTAAGTACACTTTTAAAAAAGTGCACTTTATAATAACATCACATTTAAAGGTTTACTTTAAAGTGCGATATCGTCGACCTGATTGAAAATCTTTTTTTTTTAATCTTTTCATTTACATTATTGACACACTATTCTCCTTTTTGGATATTGTGCAGTTGCTTTGACACAATTTACATTGTTAAAAGCGCTTTAGAAATAAAGGTGACTTGACTTGATATTTAAATGATTATGTTTTAATGAGCATTTGATGTATTTTAAACAAAAGAACAAAGAAGTGCACTTGTTTTGATTTGCTGACTAATACACTAAAGCACATTAAAATATTAATGATATATTTAACTCTAGTGTTATTTGACATTATTAAAGATAATATTGTGAATGTAATACATTGCAACTTCATCATTAATCATGTGAAATTGCAAATAAATGAAAATACATAAAAGTCTCAATAGGAATGACATTAAAGTATATTTTAGTTTATCATAAATGCTCGTCAGTACATTCAGCAGTACACTATTAATATTTCACACAATAGAATTAATTATGAAACTGCATTTTTAATTACATATATGAAGTACAAGATGTAATTCAGTCCTATTTAACTCAGAAAAGCACCTCTTATGCTGCATTTAATATATTTTAAATAGGAATGCATGCACGATATATCGACTTTTAAACAATAATAGATTTTCTTTTAACTGTAAATAATGTCTGAAAACACTGCAATCACTCCACACTTAAGTGTTTTCTTTTATTTCCATAAGTACTCTTTTTAAAAGTATGCTAAAGTCTACTTTTGAGATGGTTTATGGGTTTAAAAGAGATAGTTTATCTGAGAATGTCAATTCTGCTGATGGAATTAAGTGTTATTCAGTAAAATCCTGCTGTCTCATGTCTCAAAACAACTGTACATATTCAAACTTTTAAAGCAACATAACAGTTAGTAAGTAAATTACGACAGAATTTACATTTTTGTGTAAACTATATCTTTACTAATGCTTCAGTGCATTTAGCATCAGTAAAAACCTGTCGGTATGTATTTGTGCATCATCATCATCATCATCATCATCAGTAAAGAAACGCTCCGCACTATTAGTGTCTGTTTCACAGAGACAGCTGTAATCTCACTGAGAACGTACCGTCTACATACATGAGCGCGTGAGCTGTACGTGACGCTTTAACATCACTGCCGCCTCTTTCTGACCCCAAAAGATGTATATTTGTGCAGCAGGCAGATGCTGATAAGATGCACCGCTGACATAAAACTCAAGGAGAGAAAGTCTGATAAACAGCAGCCACTTATCAGTTACCAACAAAAAAAGAGAAAAATACGAGCTCACATGGATGTCAAGATGAACATGTTAATGGCTGTTTATATAACTACAAAAAAATGACCAGTAATAATGTAATAATAATACATTTTGACCCAAACACTCAAGGTGACACTCCAGTCATCCTGTTACATGGGTTATAAAGGATATTTCTTAAAACATATCTCACTGTTTGTAAAACATTTAAAAAATATATTAATAAATTATATGTAAATAACAGTAATAATATAAAATATAATTAATATGCAATATAAATAAAAACAATAAATTATTAATCAAATAAAACATTATATATGATCAATAAATAATATTTAAAGAATATATATATATATATAATATATATACAATGTAATTAAAAAGTATTAATTAAATAGAAATATATTGTAGCAATATACCCTACCATTCAAAAGCGAGGGGTCAGTACATTTAGTTTCTTTCTCGTCTGCAGAGGGACTCTTTTGATTCAGCTTAACCTGCTTTAACAAGCAAAGAGTCAAGCATATCATTACGAGACAGTGACAGTGTTGTGATGTGTGGCCAAGTACAGTGTATCAAACTACTCACACACACACACACACGCACACTCTCACACACACACACACACACACACACACACACACTCATGCATACACACTCACGCATACACTCACGCATACACACACTCACACACACACACACACACACACTCACGCACACACACACACACACTCACACACACACACACACTCACTCACACACACACACACACACACTCACGCACACTCACACACACACTCACGCATACACACACTCACACACACACACTCATGCATACACACTCACTCACTCACACACACACACACTCACTCACACACACACACACACACACTCACTCACACACACTCACACATACACACTCATGCATACACACACTCACACACACACACACACACACTCACTCACTCACACACACTCTCACACACACACACACACACACACACACACTCACACACACACTCACACTCACACACACACACACACACAGATACACACACACACACACACACACACACACACACACACACACTCACGCACACTCACACACACACACACACACACAGATACACACACACACACACACACACACTCACACACACTCACTCACTCACACACACTCTCACACACACACACACACACACACACACTCACACACACACTCACACTCACACACACACACACACACACACAAAGCTCAGTACAACATGATGCTAGAGAAGCCACGTCACGCTGATTTAATCCTGTGTTTGCACTTCTGAGAAACTCCCAAAGTTTGCTTGTTCCGCTCATATCAGTCCTATCAAAGCAAAACATGTTTGGCTAAGGCCATCATACGGTGTTAAATAGATGCAAATCATTAAAGGGACATTCACTCAAAAACAACAACTCCTCGTGTCCTTTCAAACCCACAAGTCTCCCAAATGAAGACATGTTTAATATGCTCTCGTTATTTATATCTGTTGAAATTCCAATGGATGAAACCACAACTTTCAAGTTTCAAAAAGTACATAAAGACATCATAATGTCACTTTTATGCAACTGCACTTGATTAAAAACAGAAACACAACTATTCAACAACAAACAAAAAATAGAAAAAGAAATATTATCTTGAAAAATATTTTTAAAGATACACTAAATTACACTAAAAACTAATTTGGTGTCATTTACAAGCCATTTCTGAGTGAAAATGTTTTTGAAGAAATGATGTGTAACACTGAATTAAATGTGATATTTTGAAGCAGAAAGTATTTTCTTGTAAAATGTCATTGAATAATCTTTGTTTTATTTACAACTTCAACAAATCATTGTTTACAGTGGACTGTATTGTAAACTATTATCCAAACTGGCCCATAGGTAAGAAAGATAATTAATAACTGATATTACAACTCTTTCTCCTTGACAGCAGTTTTAACTTTAAGCTTTTCTCTAAAGTGTCCTGTTTTCAGATTCAGAGATCTAAAGAATCTCAAACTGTGCTCAGATTTGCCCAAATACAGCAAGGTTTGACTCTAAAGTCAGTATTCAGGACAGCTGCGGCTCCAGACGACCGGTCAAGAGCAAATCTCCCGACAGGCACAACATCAGAAGCTTTCTGAGTTTATCTGGCTCAGAAGCAGAGCGAGCAGTAGAGACTGGCCCGGTCACGGATGGAGAAACCTCACTCATCTTCTCAATTCAAACAATAAACAAGCTCTGAGATGCTTTAGTGACAGTATCCTGGTGAAGAACCCATAACTACCCGCCAGTCAGAAACTCACTGCTAGCAATAAGCTCTCATTCGTTAACACAAATTAATGCATTAACTAACTAACTATAAACAAAACATTTGTTACAGCATTTATTAATCTTCAATAATAAAAATACAACTGATTATTTAGCTAGCCAAATATTGTCCTATCCTAACAAACCATACATCAATGGAAAGATTTGAAAATGGACCCTTATGACCGGTTTTGTAGTCCAGGGTCAGAACTCTCACCTGTAGCTCACACCAGGCCACCTCCACCGTGGTCTCCGTGTCCAGACCCTTGTACACCGTCTTGAAGGATCCTCTCCCAATTTCGATGTTGAACTTCAGGTATCTTCCGTCCGGCGAGGTGGCCACGGCTTTGGTCTCGATGTCCTCCTTCTCCTCCTGCTCCAGTCTGCTGAGGAACGGGCGTCTGGGGGCCACGCTCTCAGTCTTGGGGCCCTCAGTGTCGGAGTCTGAGCTGGGGGACAGAGGCGTCTGGACAGGGCTTGACCAGTCCTCCGGAGCAGCTGAGCTGACCTCAGCGGTCGAGGACACACTTGGAGGGTCTGTGTTATCCTCAGCGGCTCTTCTCTCCGACAGTAATGTGTTCTCGGTGGACCACGACAGCGCTTTGGAGAGCGTCTCGCTGTATATCTGTGGCTCGATCTCCACGCTGAGTTTGTGAAGCACATAAGAGTTCCTCCGCAGCATGGGCACTCTGGAGAGACAGTCCTCCTCTAACTCCACAGCTAACCCTGAGAACCCGAGTCCTGCCAGCTCCATGCTGAGCAGCTCAGAGCAGCACTGCAGCAAACACACAAACACGAGTTAAAGCGCGCAACAACACTGCGCTTCCATCCAAAGACGCGAAGTTAACCTGTGCGCAAAACTGCAGCATCGCATAAAACACTGGCGAGTAAAGCTCCGTTTCCATCCAACGAGTCAAAGAGAACAAACCCGTCACTTCCTGCAGTAAAACTAGCAGTAGGAGAAGCCACTGAAAAGAATCATTTTTATATATAATAAATGACTTGCGCCTCAGAGAGCATGAAACACAATAAACGCTGTCGGAGGCGGATACAGAAATATATCGATGACAGACTTTGCTCAGGTGTTTCTGAACGACCCAAACAATATCTCTGATGCTCTGCTGGTGACATGTAGTTCCTGAGGTACTTATCAACAGCTGTCTATAGGGTGCCATCTAAATAATCTAACTGATATTACAATAGAAATGGTTCAAAGCAAACGTGTCATATATTACACATTCATCTCATCTGATATCTGATCTTAAAGCTGTTTGAGATTTTTTTTTTATTATTATTACTTATAATTGGTCTTTGTCTGCTTTAAGTAAAGTAACATAAGTAACGTGGCAAGATATGAGACTTATAATACATTAAAACTGTTCTTATGAATATTCATGAGATGATACAACATACTATAAAGTTATTTATAATGCATTATGCATTCATTATAATGCCTTTATAATGTTTTATAAATACGGGCTTCATAGAAAGTGTTACCGAAGTTTATCCTGAGCGCAAAAGTTTTTTTAAGCGCATTTTTAGAATCTGTGCAGCTTGGTGTTTGCATGCAGAGTATTTTATGCGATATTCCGAAATGCGCTTAAAGATGGAAACATGAGCACCAGCCGGTCGCGCATTTCCTCCAAGAACAGCTTTTTACGAGAAAATACGACAGCAAATGAGATTATAATGATAGTCTAACAACAACACGAGAGAGATTCAGCTAGTTCCAGCTACACTGCTTCTCCTTATCTATTATAAAAAGCCTCGTAATCGCATATTTACCTTATTCTGAGCAGAGAGGAGTTAAACAGCGCGCGCTCGCGGCTCCTGTGTGTTCTGGAGAGACGCGCGTGCATGCAGCTCTTCACCGCGAGCGCGAGCGCCTGACTCCTCCCCCTTCGCATGACCCCGCCCCCTCACCTGCGCTGGCTGGAGCAGTAGATTTTCTGCTTGAGATTCGTTTTCGCAGGAAATGTAACAGGTTACACATCAGAAGTTACCCTATTTAAAATGTAATAAGTAGTGTAACTATTTCAACTGATTACATTTCTAATTTTTCTAAACTGCAAATCATTTTGAAGCATGTAAAGCAGGCAGGGTTACCCTTACAGTAGAACTCAACACTGATTACTGATTACTTCTTCTCTTCAATTAAGATTTGAAAATTATTTTGAAAGCACAGGTTTTACTTTGAGATCGTTCTGAGGTTAAATACAGATTTAAAATCATAAGATATAGTTTAATAGTTATTGTTTTTGAAATCAGATCTTTGCATAGGAAACAGGACATCAATGCCTTGGGAAAAAGATATTCTTAACAAATAAAGCATACACATGAACCCAAATAGGAAATAATGCAGTTGTGTCCTAAACTCCTGAAACATTGCTGTCTCATATGTTTGCAATTTATGAAAGAAATCAATTAAATCTGTTTGTGTGTGAAAATATTCAGATGTAAGCCTCTTTGTAATCGTTAACATTTGAAGTTGAAACTTTGATGAATCGCATGAAACTGAATCATATGTTCTGAACGATTCATTACCAACAACAGGCTTTGACCTTTCCAGCGTCGCTGGTCCAGAATAAGATCACTCCTTAAACTTTCCTGACAATATTCATTATTATATTAAATAATAGTACTTTTGATTTTTAATTTTGATCGGTTTTGCCTTTAATTTGATAGGACAGTGCAGAGAAGACAGGACAGTGACGTGTGAGAGAGAGAGAGAGGGGGGGGGGGTTCGAACTCGGGACGCTCGCAACGCAACCATGCTGTATAATATTATATAATTATGTAATTTGTCAATAAAAAAAAGTGACAATAACAGTACATGGAATCTGCCTTTAAAATAAATATTGTAATTAATACACTGTGTAAGATGGGGAAGATTTGATTTTAAATTCTAAAATTCTTTGTTTAGCATGTGCAAGATAATGCATCAACCAGTTATGTGTTTCTATAAACAGAAATATTTGTTAGTTCTTACAAAATGTTGAATTATAAAACTAATTTATATGCCTATTTATTATGAATAGCCTATAGCTTGTGACAACTTACCCCGACCAGTCCCAGCTGATGTTTCCTAACTACTGACAATGACAATCAAGAAATCAATTAGGAAAAGTTTAGAGAACTGATTAAATTACTGTCCTTGACTTTCATTCACAGGAAATCTAATCATCTTTCACAAACAAAAACCTGGCATTTAGATATGAGCTGAAAGCCATAACTGCACCCCCACTATGTTAGTCTTTCCTCATGCTGGTTTATTAAAGGACTGGTCTGTCCATGCTGCTCCCAGAAGAGAATGAACAATAATGCATTTAAAAAGGGCTATGCTTGTCATCTATAACAACATTCTGAAAATAGAAAACACTCTCAAATCTTTAGCATTCCTTGTTTAAATTAAATAACTCCAAAATACAATATTTACATCAAAAGTTTTGTTTCATGACCATCAATTCATAAAATGATCAAAAGTAAAACTCCAACCTGTCACAGAGCTCCATATCTAGTCGAATCTAATCTCATCATCCAATACATTTAACCCATAATCATAAACAAACAATGCACACCACACCAAAACTGTGAACATATTCTCTACAAGCATCCTATTAACTTTCTACGGCTCAGATACTGCAAAGCTTCTGTTTCACATCTCTCACAATCAAGAACAAAACCCTTCTGCAAACCAGAATAAACATCTGGCCTAAACACACCGGACGCAGACCGAGTTCAAATATGCATTATTGTTATCGCATTAGTTGAAATATTAAACTGAGTGTATTTATTTTAAGACAAGCACGAGTCCTCTGCGTCTTGGTTTGTGTGGTCAGCACTGAACTGACCCTCAGGGATGCCCTGCATCATTCAGTAAAGGGATGCTCATGAGCGCCACCTGTCTGTCGCTCTTACTGACCATCACTATCAGCAGGATTCAGCCAACACACGGTGCAAGATGCACTATATATGAAGCTCAGGATCTTAACATATTACTGGCATGACGAGTTTTTATATTAAACACTATTTTTCTTTTTTAAACTAGAACCTATTTTATCTTGGCATTTAAATTAGTATTCAAAACAAAAAAGTTATTGTAAATAAAAAATTATGTGTACATTTACAGGGTTATTATTAACTAAAACCAAACCCATGAAATTATATTTAATTACTTGAAATAACATATATATTAACTATAATTAAGAAAGAAAAAAAACATATTTCATATTTCAGGTAGTTGCCAAGGTAACATTTAAAAATGTTAAACCACCAAAATAACTAAAACTAAAAACGGAATAAAAACTATTTTAATTCCTTTTTTTTTATAAACTAATGAAACACAAACTATAACTAAAATTTAAAAAGAAAATATAATAATAAAAACAATTCAAAATATTAAGAAAAGTGATACTAAGATAACACTGGTGCTGTGCAAAATCAATTTTTACTTTTAAACATTTAGACAGTTCTGTAGACATCTGAGAGACTGCGTTGAAAAACCCAAACCATAAGCAACAGTATAATAATAATAATAATAATGATACAGTATGTCAACTCCTCCATTAGAAGCGTAAAGCAGATGCTGCCAAGCACGAGACTTGTATGAAAATCAGACATACAGTACACGCTCGTTTGCAGGAAGCACTGAAAACGCCTCCCTCGTTTATTTGTACAGTATTACATCGGTATAAAAGATGAGAGGATACAGTGCCAGCCGGGGAAAGCAGTGAATGCTGCCAGATTTCAGCAAAACGTTGATATGAATTCCACCGCCGTCAGGAACAAGACGTTTACTGGAGAACACGTAATCTTAGGAACAAAAACTGTGTCTGAGATCAGAAGAGCGCTTCTAGCTTTGTGGTTCTACACAGAACTAATATTCAAGTAGAACGAGAGTCCTTTGGGATTTACAGCAATCTCTGTAAGGAGTGGATAAAAACACATGTACACTAAATAAAAACTGATTTAGTCTGGGTCTGCATTAAGATACTCATATTCCTTAGTTTCAGTCTGACATTTCACTTTGGTTTAGGTGTAAAACCACCGATTTAAACTTGTTCCAACAAGGAAGACCCTTTAATTTAGTTTGGGCTCATGTGTGCCAAATAACGACTTGATTTAGTAGCGGAGTGTAATATAGAGTCTGAAAAGATCCCGAGTGGATTTAGACAAAACTGAGACGATGCTGGGCTGAGAGAAACCCAACACTCCCCAAAGTCTGATTCAAAAGAACTTGACACCTTTCCCATCATCCATAGTGATAATTTCTGCTTTCCCATCAGCCTGCAGGGCCTGCAGTGAACGCAGCAGCATCCAGTCCTCCAGACCATGAAACTCTGAAACATACAGACTTGTTACACACTTCAGCAGAGCTCAACTAGTCCTGAACTCAAGCTCAGAGCATCAGAGATCAGGAGGAGTTTGTTTGTTCATCAGGTTTGTAGAAATGTGTCTCTGCATCCGTGTCTCAGCAATGGATGCTCTGCAGTGAATGGGTGCCGTCAGAATGAGAGTCCAAACAGCTGATAAAAACATCACAATCCACTCCAGTCCATCAGTTAACATCTGGAGAAGACTAAAAATGAAACTAATCCAGCATTAAGATGTTTTAATCCATAATAACTCTTCCTCCAGTGATAAAGTGCATCTCCTGTTGTCTCTCACATCAAAATCCAGCCACATATTAGTTTAGAGCTGTTTTGTCTTGTAAACGCTGCTTGATCTGCAGATTTCTCTCCTGATTCAGACCAGAACACTTTTCACTGTAGGAAGCGTTATTATGGATTATGGACTCATATTTTAGTTAAAAACATCTTAATGCTGGATTTGTTTCAGCTTTAGTCTTCTCCAGATGTTAACTGATGGACTGGAGTGGTGTGGATTATTGTGATGTTTTTATCAGCTGTTTGGACTCTCATTCTGACGGCACCCATTCACTGCAGAGCATCCGCTGCTGAGACAGAGACTCCTTCTCATCCTGGATGACCTGAAGCCGAGGTGAGTAAATGGAATAGTTCCCTTCACAGTGATCTGAGAGCTGTGCACGCTACACAGTGAACTTATAGTTCTGTAGATGTGTATTAGCATTCTGCTGATCTAGTGCAATGTACAATAGAAACATTCAATATTTAATACCTTCCTTTTCTGTGTCATCTCCATTCGAGAGTTCATAAAGTGTAAACACTGAGTTGACCATGCCATTTTTGGAAACCTGCATTTAACAATATCAGAAAAGATTTAAAATAAGATTTAAAAGAGTTAAAATAACACATTGACCAAACTGCTCAGTAGCACTCACCTAGTTTTAATTATAACGGAAAAATAATTACAACGTAACAGAAGATTTCTATTTCAAATAAATGCTGTTCTGAACTTTCTATTTATCAAAAATATTAATAATAATAATAAAAAGTATCACAGTTTCCACAAAAATATTGTGCAGCACAACTGTGTTCAACATTGATAATAATCAGAAATGTTTGTTGAGCAGTAAATCAGTATATTATTATGATTTCTGAAGATCATGTGACACTGAAGACTGGTGTAATGATGCTGAAAATACAGCTGCAGATCACAGAAATACATTACAGTTTAACACATATTCACATAGAAAACAGCTGCTTTAAACTGTAATAATATTTCATCATCTTACTGTTTTTACTATGTTTTTCATCAAGCAAATGCAGTTTTAGTAATAAGAGACTTCTGACTGACAGTGTAAACGATAAGTATGAATAAACGCTGCAGTATATTCTCACCCATTGATAAATGAGTTTGCCCCACTCCTCTGGTCTCCTCCACATTATAAGACATCGGGATTTATTCTTATCCAACCATTCCAGGTTTCCTGCCAAAGCAAAGACCAGAATCATTTTAACATCCATCATCCACTCTGGGAAACAGTCTCTGTTCGTCAACGCCTGCGTCAGCCCACCTTTCTTTCTCAGTTCTTCAAAAACTACTTCTATGGCTTCAGCAGACAGTTTTCCTGAGCAGCACAAGTTACGGGAAATACATGATGGCAAAAAGCAACTTGATTCAACCACAGCGTGTCCTGTCCTCACACAGAAAAGCGTTTGGGATGCAGCGAATGTTCGGCAGCTTAAGCGAAAAGATCAAATAAATCGCCCAATGGCCTTAAACAGTTCATAAACTGCAGAACATTGTGTATTCTGACAGCGCTGATGAGCTCGGTAGCCAGGGTTCAGAGCGAGGGAAAACAATGCCACTCATCAGCTGCTCAGTCATATTTCTATGAATTAATAAGGCATGTGTAGATTTGAAGAATGTGTAGAAGAATCTGTGTAAAGCGTGTTCGGCATTCAGTGTATTATTGTATTTGGTGAAGAATGCTGGTTTGGGTCTGTGTAAAGCGTGAGAGGATACGGTGTATTATTGTATTTGGTGAAGAATGCTGGTTTGCGTCTGTGTAACGCGTGAGAGGATACGGTGTATTTTGCTGTTGTTGAAGAGCGTGGTCTCCTGCGCCTCCAGCAGGTCCAGCGTGTACAGCTTGCTCTGTCTGCAGAAGGACAGCACCAGAGAACACCAGGCCGCCAGCTGCTTCTGCCTCGTCTCAACATTGGGCTGCAATCTGAATAAAACACAACACAGACCTCAGACCGCTGCAGTCCTCTCCTCTCAGTCCAGCTCAGGAGCAGTCGCCGCATTAGCTCCAGTCAGGTACTGACAACCAATGCAGACATTACACAAGGGCCTGCATCTGTTGTGCTGTTTCCTCACAAACACATTTAACTCATTTCTTTCAGAAATTGCACTGACTGCTTTAATATACGAGACAGCAATGTTTCAGGAGTTTAGGACAGAACTGTTTGTGTTCATGTATATGCTTTATTTGTTAAGAATAACAGTTTTTCCAAAGCATTGTTAGATATCAGTGTTTTCTGTTCTAGATATGCAGAGATCTGATCTCAAAAACAGCATCAAAGCTATTAAAACTATTTCTTATGATTTTAAATCTGTATTTAACCTCAGATTGACCTCAAAGTCTGCTTTTGTGCTGTGCTTTAACATGATTATAATCTTAGTTCAAGAGAATGATTGTGTAAGTGACAGTATTCAGATATAATCACACTTTAATAGAGTAATTGAACTGATTGTGTTTGTAATTATTATATTTGCAGCATCACTAATCATCATCATCTCCTGCAGAACAGCCCATTATACTGTGATCAGATTAATACTCTAGAGATACTGTAGATCTTAAACAGAGTAACTTATATTCCTGCATATTACAGTTTTCTCCATTTTCATAATAATTCCACATTCATCCTTTATATAAGCTCATTTTCACTTTATGACATTATTGTTGTAGTAAATCCCAGAAGCATGATTGTTGTGATGATCTGAAACAGTAAATATGAGATAATTATGATTAATGAGATGAGTCGATTACTTCCGCAGCGCGGCGCAAACTGCGCTTTATTCGCGGCTCAAAGCAGTATTTGACTCTAGACCCGATTATTCCGACAATATCACGAGCCGGTTCTCCATCACCGGGGATAAAACCAGTTACTCACGTGAAGAACGGAGGAAAGTTATACTGCCAGGGCCACTCGACACTCATCGCAGATCTGTACTACTTCCGCTTCCGCTCTGCTGCAATCATGGGAACACCCGCCAAATTAAAAGTCTTTTGAGAAACCGCGACTCTTTCTTCAGAATGAGAATAATATTAGCAGATTAATAAACAATACAGTTAGTGCTGCCGTCTAGCAAAATTAATTAGGCTACGTTTCATATGCAATTTAAAAAATATATACATATAAAAATAACTGTTAAATAATCAGTTCGAAACACAAATATAAAAATGTTATGAAGAAAAAGCCCCGCATACATATCAGTATTTCATAAAAAATTTCATTCATCATCTATTTTGTAAGAACGTTAAAAAAATAATAATAATAATAAAAAAATTAAATGTTAAAAAGTATTTCTTGATGATGTGAATGTTAAAGACAACAATAAAAAACGATCTATTTTATTATTTTGCAAACACTGTTAAGCATCTTAAACGAACTTACAACTAAAATGTTTCCAGAAAAAGTAGAAATAAAGCTTTTGTGATCATGCTTTGAGAGATTGTTCATAACATCAACAGAACCTTGCCAGAACATTCCCTGTTGGGTCAACACCCTAGCAACCGCTCAGAACACCCTAGCAACCGCTCAGAACACCATAGCAACTGCCACGGAAAGCGGCGTTTTTTGGCGGCGGCTAAATATCCTGTTATTGTATATGCAGGTTAGGTAGGTTTAGAAGCGTGGATGCTAGTTTGAGCTGGTCATGAGTTTAAACCAGCATAGTTTATGAGGCAGTCACGTGATGAACGACCAGCTGGATACAGGTGAACTAAGTAAGTCTGGCATCGGGCCAAAAGTACAATTTCACCAGTAGATGGCGGGCCAGAGCATAGTTAAAGGATGATTTAAGATGAATTGATGAATCCTGTAATTGTCTGTTCCAGTGTATGGTGTAACGGTGAGCTGTTACTCTGTGTGACATCACTAAAACACACATTTGTGTGCCGGTGTCCGATCACATCACTGATATCAGAAACACGTCTAAAGTACTTCAGCAGGTAAGCAGCACTGTAAGATCACATGTGTTTGCATGCATTACTGAGACAGAATAAGTGCTGTAGTAAATCATGCTTTCAGATGAAAATATTCAGAAGAACAAATACCTTCCTTGAGAAATATAACTTCCTGCTCATGTCCAGTGCGGTCATCTTCACATTCTGCTGATCTGATGCTTTTCTGCATAAATATGATTAACATCTGAATTCTTGCTAAAGCACTACACAAGTGTAACTGTTCTCATCACGTGTGTGCATGTTTGACCACAGCAGCGTCCATCTGTGAAGGATGCAGGCTGTCAATCAAACACAACTATCAGCCAATCACAGCAGGGGGCGTTTACTTCCGAGTCTAAACAGGACAGAAAATAGCCTCTTACTTCTAAATTACGATGATTTTTGATGTAAAATATTGCTAACATTATAAGTAGACCTTAGAAAACAGTACAAAATAATAAATAACAAAAAAACAAAGGCAGTTCATGAGCCCTTTAAAGTATTCCGCGGGAAAACACAGGTTGCGTGTCGGTCATCCGAGCGCGCGGTGGCGCTGTGGGCGGACCTGCTCATCCGGGTCCTGAAGCCAGTGACGTCAGCGCGCCAAGATAAACACCACACTGATGCGTGTTATTATTCCGCGCAGCTGTTTATAAGAGTACTGTAACTACTGTAAGTTTGCATTTCTGTGCAATATTAATAATCATACTGAATGTTTCTGAATGATGCTCAGAGAACCGCAGCTGTTCTGGAACTGATGTACGCTACATGGACAAAAGTATTGGCACCCCTTCTAATGAGCAGGTTTGACTACTTTAGTTATTTCCATGAGTACAAATCTTAATGTTTGAGCTTATAATGATATTCTAGAGAATTGTGTGCTTCTGATCTAACCTGACAGTGTCTCTGTGTATAAGACACGAGTGGAAGAACTGACTTTAAGAGTCAAAAACACTGATGACTTGTTCATATGGATACAGTCACCTTACACACTTCCAACACAGATGGAAATACATGAATTAGGTTTGGAAGTGTCTAAAATAACTGTATCCATATCATTATAAGCTCAAATATTAAGATTTGTACTGATGGAAATGACTAAAGTAGTCAGACCTGCTGATTAGAAGGGTGCCAATACTTTTGTGCATGTAGTGTGTGTAGGTGAGTAGTCTGAGCTGTGTTTGTGCAGGAGAGGCGATGGAGGAGAAAACTGCAGGAAAACTGGAAGAAAAGAAGCCAGAGAGAAGCGAGGAGACACATGAAGCTGCTACAGCACAGGACGACACAAGTACACTACACATCTGTCTCTATACTCTGCTTTTTGCATGATTTCCTAATGTACTTTGGACTATTGGAAGGTGTATAAGATTGTTCTGTTCCTCACAATACATTCAGTGCACATTATTGACACTGCTGATGTTACAGATTACCCTGTTTAAAATACTGTAATAGTGTAACTATTTTAGTTACTTTATTAAAGTAATGTTACTGGTTACATTTGATTTACTTTTCTAAATTTCTAATGAATGTTTTGGTAACACTTTATTTGAAGGTGTCCTTGTTACATGTACTTACTATTATAATAACAATTAATTCTGCATAATAACATGCTAATCCTAACCATAGAGTAAGTACAGTGCCTGTAGAAAGTATTCACACCCCTTTATTTTTTCATATTTTGTTATGCTGTGTTAAACTACTTTAAATTACTTTTTTCCTCATAAATCTACACCCCTCTCATCATAATGACAAGCAAAACCCGGATTTATCACAACTTTGCAAATTTATTAAAAAGGAAACACTGAAAAAATGTCTGTCTGTGTCTGTGTGTGTGTGTGTGTGAAAATATTGTAACCCTCTTTGTAATCGTTAACATTTTTTTAAGCAACTGTAATTTAATTACACTTTTTTTCAGTAACTGTAACAGATTACAGTTACATTTATGTTGTAATGAAATGATGTAGTTCCGTCACATGTTACTCTGAATGTGTCAGATGTAGAAGGAGACGAAGGCTGTGTGGAGGCGGAGGAGCAGAAGGAGGATGGAGAGATGAACGGAGCTGGTGAGGAGGACTGGGAGATCCCTTACAGCGATGAGGAGATGGAGGACCCCAGGAGCTGGATGCCTCCGCCTGACGAGATCAAGCGGCTCTACGAGATCCTGGCCAGAGGAGACGCGCTGGAGCTGAAGTGGGAGCCGCTTCCACGCCGACCTCCGACCCCTCCACGCACGCCCTCCCCCGAGAGAGACGGAGACGCCTCGCAGAAGAACCAGGAGGAGGACAACCAGCACCGGTCAGTCACACATATACACATTCAGAATCTAACATCAGTCAGCATGTGTCTGCATTTATTTGATCAAAAATACAGTAAAAACTGTGAAATATTATTATGATTTAAATAACTGTTTTTGGGGAATTATGTGGCGTGGCAATGGAGTAAGACGTGCCTAGCTCGAGCTCCCGCCGAATTCCTGTTTTATAAAGTAAATAAGCGACCTGTAACAAAACATAGGGTGGAATCTGTTTTGAATGCATTTCTAAAACAAGAAAATAGTTGATATGTGGGCAATGGTGGAAAAACTACGCAAATATAAATACGACGCATCATCTGGTGCTAGACCCAACACTGCGTGGACTTCGAGTTCCACCGTCACCCGATCGTGAACCACCCCACCCTCACTGGTCAGGACTTTGATAGCAGGACAGAAACATCCTGTGGAAGTCACTGAGGACCAGCAGCTGATTGGTTTCCACCTTCTTCAAAACAGCATTTATGTTCAGCAGAAGAAAGAAACTCATTCAGGTTTAAAACAACTTTTGAGTAAATGATGGTATAAAAATACAACATTATGACAGAATTGACAGACAGATGACAGAATATTTATTTTTGGGGGAACTGTTCATTTAACGTTAACAAAACAGAGAAAAATCCCTCACTATTTTTGACTGAAACACATTAATACGGTTTCTTTAGGAATCAGTCTATCTAGTGTTTTATTTTTATATTTGTTCATTCAATCTCATTGAATGCTCTGCTAAATACACCTATTGTACCTGAAAATAAAGCACTGTTTGTTTTATTTGTATATTATGTGTATTTGTAATGTGTATCTTTGTTCTTATTTTTTAATAAGAAAGATAAAATAATGACACAGATTTTTTATCTTCGCCCACTTTGGCCTAAATATCAGCCATGCATCTTTGTGTTTCTAGTTTGGCTGTAATGCTCAGACAACTTGTAAAACCAAAATAGTAAAACTAACATGAAAGAATCGTGATAAAATCGTGATCTTTCTAAAACAAAATCGTGATATATTTTTCCCATATCGCCCACCCCTACTCCAGAGAATATTCTTTCTTCTCCCGTCCATAAGACCTACTCCCGTATAGATCATTTCTTCCTGGATAGAAGACTCCTTCCCCTCGTTACCAAGTGTGATTACAGAACTATAGTAATTTCAGATCATGGTCCTCTAATTATGAAAATGTGTATCCCTAATATCCAGTCCAGTTACTGCCCTTGGAGACTCAACTCTCTGCTCCTTTCAGAAGAAGCTTATACTAAATTCATCTCTTCTGAGATTACATTATTTCTTGAGATCAATCAAACGCCCGGGATGTCTTTTTTAACTATATGGGAGTCGCTAAAAGCATACTTACGGAGCTAGATAATCTCTTATTGTGCAAATAAAAATAAAAACAATTCTGCACGCCTTAAAGAGCTGATGGACGAAATACTGAAGCTAGACAGGTTAATAGTCATACGCCCTCTGCAGAAATAATGAAAGCGTATTTTACTGCAGACCGAGTTTGATCAACGCGCCAGGCTGAGTATCTCATCTCTAAGTCTCGGCATGTGTGTTATGAACACGGAGAAAAGACTGGACGAATACTTGCTCATCAGCTGAGGCAAAGGACTGCTCATCAGACCATTCCTGCAATCAATGATGAGCTGGGATCAAAAAATACTCATAGCTTAAAAATTAATTCCTGTTTCCAAAATTTCTATCAGTCACTGTACAGCTCTGATGTATATGAGGAGGACTCCTCGCTGGAGGTTTTTTAAATGTACAGGTCCCCAGAACCAGAGTTGACTGCTGAATTAGAGGAGGACCTTACGGTTGAAGAGATAACATCAGCGATTAGATCTATGCAAAGTGGCAGATCAACAGGGCCGGACGGTTTCCCAACAGATTTCTTTAAAAATTCTCAGATCAGCTCTCTCCTTTATTGTTATCAGTCTTTGAAGAACCACTTTCAGTGAAATCCCTTCCATCAGCCATGCGTCAGGCAGTTATTTCTTTAATCCTCAAAACAGATAAGAACCCTCTTGAATGCAGCTCATTCCGTCTGATCTCCCTTCTTAACACAGATGCCACAGTTCTGGCTAAGGTCCTCGCCCGTCGTTTGGAAGGGGTTATATCCCCTGACCAAACAGGTTTTATTAAGAACCGCTACTCTTTTTCTAACATTAGACGTCTTCTGAATATTCTTTACGCACCCTCCCCGCCCGGTACACTAGAGGTAGTGCTTTCACTGGATGCTGGAAAGGCGTTTGACCGGGTGGAGTGGGGCTATCTTTTCAACACACTACAGAGGTTTGGATTTGGCCACAAGTTTATATCTTGGATCAAACTTTTATATACATCTCCATTGGCTGCTGTACGCACTAACAATAATATATCCGCTTACGCTGAGCTTCAACGCGGCACGAGACAGGGTTGTCCTTTGCCCCCAGCTGTATTTGTGATGAAATAAATGCAGTCTTGATGAGCAGAAGAGACTTTATTCCAAACAATATATTCCATAATATATATATATATATACACAGTGTGTGTGTGTGCGTGTCTGTGTGTGTGTGTGTGTGTGTGTGTGCGCGTGTGCATATATTCTACATTTTGACATTAAATGTATTCATATGCTCCGCAGGTCTCTCACACCAACTGAATTTGATTTCGATGAGGAACAGACTATGGCGACTCCCAAAAACTCTTTTCTGAGTCGCTGCAGAACTCCAGGTATGACCAGACTGTTCTCCACAGGTGTGCTGATGTAATGAATGATGACCTCTGACCTGTGTTCCTGCAGGATCCTCGGCCCGCTCCACGGTCAAGCGCGAGGCCCGGCTGGACAAAGTGCTGTCGGACATGAAGCGGCACAGGAAGATCGAGCAGCAGATTCTGCGGTCGGGGCGCGATCTGTTCAAGAGTGATAAAGCGCGGCCGGCGGCCGTCGTGGAGAAGCCCTTATCACCCAACAGCCAGCGCGAGCGGGAGAAAGAGCGGGAGCGAGACAGCGACCCCAGCACCGTCTTCAGCCCGCGGCAGAGGAGATACTGAGCACCAAACCCTAAAGCAGCACAACTCTTCATTGGACTGTCATATACTCCTGTGTTTTATTCAGGTTTTTCTCTGTGTGAATAAATAAGTGTATTAACTGCTGCTGTCCTGTTAACCTTCGCCCCCATTTGGGGCCTCGCAGGTGAAAATAACCTACCTAAATTAAAACGGTAACATTTCCTGACAAAGTGTGCTTACACAAACAAATTAGGTATCTTTGGAAAGAAGAGACTCTGGGCTTTACTATCTATCATCCAGAGTTGATAATGCTCAAAAAGATAAAAAGTTATACACACTGACGTGCCTTGAAAAATATTTTTCCACACTGTTTTTTTATTTCATATACAAATACATGACATAAGTCCTGGAGCAATCCAGAAAAGTAATGGGTTGAAAGCCACGTGTCTCATGAGTTTATATTTCAAATTTGAAGAAGATACCATGAAAAATGAGATTCCTGCAATATTTTATCTGAAACTATTTATAGTTTCTATTTATAGTTATATAAATTCTATTTCTATTTATTTGAGCACTAAACAATACAAAAATTATTATTTGAGTAATAAAAAAAATAGAAAAAGAATGCTTTGTATATAGTATGTATACTGAAGTATTCTGATTGCCAGACATGAAGTGATATTGCCAGACATGGTCATAGAGTCAGTAAACACGCTGATGTGCTTCCATTCAGATTATAATCAAACAGATGGGCCATATAATCAATAATAGCTGATCAATGAATCACAATGATAGCCGTCATAGAGTCGCTAATAAACACGCTGATGTGCGTCCATACAGATTATAATCATGCAGACACGGCCACATTCCCCACACAATACACACACACACATATAAAAAATGTAGAAGAAAAAAAATATATATATTTTTATGGATAAAGCAGATCGCTAAATTATGCCCCGCTCAGATGACAGCAGAGTCATAGCCCGCGTCACGCTTTCAGGAGAGAGCGCCAAATTCAAATAATCTATATTCCGCTTTTCTGAGACTTTTTTTTCCGTAGACGGTCTCATTCTGTTTGTAAAACTGTATGCTACAGCACAGTGTTGTTTTTACCACCAAGACGCTGTTTTTGAGTGTAATTTATTCCATAACGGACGCGAACAATAACTCTCTGAAGAAATGAAACGTAAACAAAGGAATATTCATCCTTATTACAGCGTTATTGTTTCGCTGGACTAAAAGTGCTCGCTGGGATGTTTTTCTGTGGACCCTTACCTCTCTAACTAAACTGGGATTTCAGCAGTGGATGCGTTTGTGGCTCGTTATTACAATGATAAAGGTACGTACGGCTTTTTTATTCTGTATGTTTGGATGTGTACTGCTTACACAAATGTAGCAAATACATTCCTTATAAGCTTTCCATCGAAAAACAGCGATCTGTCGTCGATGCTTGAGGCTTAGACCTTCAGAATGATATATAGTTTGTCAAGATTAAGATATTCTTTCACGTTAAATTCATTCATAAACATTAAACTAGTGGGGAAAAACGCTTCAGTGCGCCGTCGCTCTGGTGAACGTTAACAGGATTAACAGATTATACTAAACTCTTTGTTTCTTAAGAATTGTAGGAAAAGTTTGAATGAATGAATGATGCATTTATATAGTGCTTTATTGTGTATTGCTGTACACCCAAAGCACTTTACAATCATGTGGGGGTCTGTCCTCATCCACCACCAGTGCGCTCACCACACACCAGCTACAGGTGGAGAGGAGAGAGAGAGAGCCAATCAAGTGTATGGGGGTTATTAGGAGGCCGTGATAGACAAGGGCCAGTGGAGGGAATTTGGTCAGGACACCAGGGTTACACCCCTACTCTTTACGAGAAGTGCCATGGGATTTATAATGACCACAGAGAGTCAGGACCTCGGTTTAACGTCTCATCCGAAGGACAGTGCTTTTTTACAGTATAGTGTCCCCGTCACTATACCGGGGCGTTAGGACCCACACAGACCTCAGGGTGAGCACCCCCTGCTGGCCTCACTAACACCTCTTCCAACAGCAACCTAGTTTTCACCGGAGGTCTCCCATCCAGGTACTGACCAGCTCAACCCTGCTTAGCTTTTATGATCAAACTTCATCTTCAGAACACAAATTAAGATATTTGATGAAATCCGAGAGCTCTCTGACCCTCCATAGACAGCAACACAACTGAAATGTTCCCAGACCCACAAACATAGCAAGGACATCAGTCAAACAGTCCATGTGTCATCAGGGGTTCAACCGTAATGTTATGAAGCAACAAGAATATGTTTTGTGCAGAAAGAAAACAAAAATGTCAACAGCTCTCCTCCTCCGTCAGTACTGAGAGTATCACGAGGCATGAGCTGGGCCTGGTTTACGAGCAGAGGAAACTCTCCATACTGGCACAGGACGACTACTCCTCAAAGTCCTTCTTGTTTGCTCTCTGCTCAGAAAATATTCTCGTAGCTTCGTAATGTCATCAGATTGTGAAGGTATCACTATGCCTTTAGGTTCGCTGTTTAAATGGCAGTGTGAAGCGGACCAGGACCGAACTACAAGTGTGAACTCAAACGAGTCCGATCAGACTGCTCCAGTCACTGGACATTATATTTGCTCAAAAATGAATTTACATCTCAACATTTATTCTCCTTTTCTCGTCTCAGAATTTAAGGTTTAAACTAAGAATTCTGAGAAACAAATGTCAGAATTGTGAGCGGTAAACCCCAAATTACAGGAAAAAAAGATTTTTATCAGAATTACAAGATGTAAACTCCCATTTCCTGATAAAAAAATGCATTTTATTTCCCAGAAGAAAAAAAAAGAATTCTTAGAAAAAAGTTCTCTCGGAATTGCAAGATTTGAGGGAAAAAAGAATTGTGAGAAATTATGGAGAAAAACAAAAAGATTTTTATCAGAATTACAACATCTAAACTCTCATTTCCCGATTAAAGTCAGAATTGTGAAATTATACTAGAATTTCTCAGAATTGGCAGATTTAAGGGGAAAAAAGTGATTTTTGAGAATTTATTGCGAACACAAAATGAGAATTGATGCAAACTCCAACAAATTGTGAGATATTCCCCGGGTTTCACAGACAAGGTTTAAGCCCAGTCCTAGACTAAAGTGTAATTCTGAGCTGTTTCAGCTGAAATAAACTTACTCTGACTGATCATAAAATATATCAGTGCCTGTGTTTTGTCTCAAGATGCTCACCAGGAATGTTTGTTCTAAGCATGTTTATAAAAATGATTTAAATGTCCTAACTGAACTATGGCCTAATCCTGGTTTAGTCTAAGCCCTGTCTGTGAAACCAGGCCATAGAGTTGCAATGACCTCAATATGATATTTTCCATAGCTTCCATAAACTTGTTCATGAACTATTGTGATCTGATTTGAGAGCAAACAGCTTCTGAACGATTCATTAGCAAATTGCTCTAAATTTGATTGAGTTTCAACAATCCTTATCCAGTAATTAGAGACAATCGCATCCGCTGCTGAATCACAGAAACCTCCCAGACTTTACATGAGAAATACTGAGCGTGATCTGAGTATCAGTCTATTACTCTGCGGCCTGGATTCTGGGACACGCTCTCACATTAACAGCAATCAAGAGCACATCTGATGTCATAATCCTGATCTCCGGATGTCTCCACAGAGGTCATGGAGGCAGACATCGAGACTAATGCGGATGATTAAACGCTCACAGACAGACCCTTATCACATGCAGCATATGAGACCAGAGTATATATTTCTGCAGTGAGACTGAAGTACAGCAGTGCTTTTAATTGTATTCATGTCAACAGGTTCACATACAGAAAAAAACTAACAAAAGTCGAACTAAAAGAAACGCTTTCCCAAGAAAAGCATCACAGCAGTCGTTGCAGTTCACTAGGATTAAATAGTTTGGACTGACGCTCGATATCGGAGCACATTATAGAGGCTTCACAAGGGACACAGATGGGATATACACATGCAGCGTCATCAACCCAATCCAGCACACCTGGCATTTTGCACCGGCTGTCCTTATATACATTTCAGATCAGCATACAGTCATTTTAGGATTAAGTAAGCTTCAAAAACAGGCTTTGCCCCGTTATTCATTCCTGTTTGGTGCGGTCGAACAGAGCTGAATCCATCTGCAAATGAATCCTTGATTTATGACCAGACAGAGATTAGATCGTTTGAGCGACCCATCAACTAAAACCTGAGACTGACAGAATTAAAAACCGTAAATATCTTCCAACAAACACAGTAAATAATGCTTAAGAGACAAACACAATGGCTTCAGCCACAACGAAAATGAATAAAGTGCAAATAAATGTCACATTGACCATGTAAAGTATCGCATTTGCTTAAACGGAGGAAACCGGCCTCGATCGAAACTAACGAGTAAAAGATGAAGGATAGGAGCTTCCACAGGGATAAGGCAGCTTAATATATATCTGATCATGTCCCTTTAAACATACGCAGGGCTTCAGGACTCGTTTAGGAGGTTATATTAGGGATACTGTAAAGCTGACTACAGATGTTAAACATGTTTGTGGTGAAACTGTGTTTAAAGCCACCACACGGAGAACATTGACGGTAGCTACGGTCCATGGCTTGTTTTCTGAGCATGTCCAGAATAATAACCCATTCCCAAACCTCCGACAGACAGGGATTCATTACATTTGATGGGCTCTGCTGGAGGAATAGTTCACCTAAAATGAAAATCTCTCTTTTGTTGTTGTTCCAGGATCATATTTGTGTTCTTCTTCTGTGGAAAGTAGACATTAGGTCAAATGTCCAAGCTTCTGTTTTCCATCCAAACGGAGAGTGATTTATGCGCTATATTCCAGTCTTGAGCAGTTATTATAGTTAACTAAAACACGGAAAAAAACATATTGCATAATAAAAAAAAAAAATCATTTCTAAACGTTAAAATTCAAATGGAAAATACGAAAATAAAAAATTCAAATATTTTAAAACAATTGTAATAGCATCTCAATGATACTAAAATAACATTGGTGTTGTGTACGGAGCGGTGTGTGGTAACTTTAGCCAATCTCAAAATTAATATCCAATTTCATACTGTACATTATAATCTTGTGATGCCTAAATTCACTTTACGGTCACTTTTGATCAATTTAATGCATCCTTGCTCCATAAAAATATGTATTCATTCCTTGGAAAACAAAAACCCTTATTAACCTAAAACGTTTAAATGGTAGTGTTGATGGTCCTTTTATGGAGTTTTTTACATTCTGGAACATCCACTTTCATAAAAGAGCAGCTCAGACATTCTGCCTAAAACCTCAAATGTGTGTTTCATAAATAAAACAGCATCTAAACGACATGAAGGCAGCCACATTTTTGTTTTGGGTGAGCTGTCCCTTTAAAGCGAACGAGGGGTTTTTCAGCGGACCTCCGCAGAGACTGTAAAGCTCTCGTTCCTGACACCTCGGGCTGCTCATTATAGACCGGTGCTAAATATAATAATCGAGGACTTCTCTATGAACGATGCATCTGCAACACTACAGTAATATATGCAAAGAACCGCCCCGTCTGACATTCTGAGACTCCTTCAGAGTGCCTCAAACAAAAAGTGCTTGTCTTTGTTCAGAAATGTACTCGTGTAAAATTTGCACTTATTGCCTCAGTTGTGATGTGACACACTTGCGCTGATTCTTCCGGCACATTAGCTTCCCTTGATCTACTAAAGCATGTCTTATATACAGTACAAGAGCCCTGTAACGGAAACATAATGCTGGGCTTTTAATCACTCCGTGTACTTCCTTCTGCTCTGCCGCTTCATCATTGCATTCATCCAATCCCCTTTCTTCTTTGCTCAGTCTCATTAGCATAAGCCCCTCCCCTCAGTGTGAGATTGTGGGCGTGTCCCGACCCCCCATCCATGTACTGTATCCGTTGGCCGTCTGCGGCTCCTGTCCTTCGGGATCGGGCTTGAGCGGAGCCGTAGGTCTGCGGGAGCGCGAGGATCTGCCGGTGAACAGGCGCAGGGCTCCTCTGCAGATCAGGGAGAACCAGTAGAGCTGCGGGGCCATGAGCACAGCGGCTCCCAGATTACACTGCCACGGCAGAACCAGAGGAACCCGGAGCAGGGGGATAGAGGCGTACCTGCAGACCACAGAAACACAGAGAGAGACAGCGATGATCAGAGACATAAAAGAGCTTCTGTCACCATCACTGCAGATCAGTGGAGAACTACAGAACAATAGACAGACAGAACGACAGAAAGATCGACAGACAGAACGACAGACAGACAGACAGACAGAAAGAAAGAACGACAGACAGAACGACAGACAGAACGACAGACAGACAGAAAGAAAGAACGACAGAACGACAGACAGACAGACAGACAGAACGACAGAAAGAACGACAGACAGACAGACAGAATGACAGACAGACAGAAAGAACGACAGACAGACAGACAGAACGACAGACAGACAGAAAGAACGACAGAAAGAAAGAACGACAGACAGACAGAACGACAGACAGACAGAAAGAACGACAGAAAGAAAGAACGACAGAACGACAGACAGACAGAACGACAGACAGACAGACAGACAGAAAGAACGACAGAACGACAGACAGACAGAACGACAGACAGACAGAAACAGACACTCTAACCCGTAACAGTAGCTGGGGGTTTGAGGGCGAGGGAATAATGACGGATTCTGTTTTCTGCCTGAACTCTTGCTCAGAGACGTACCTTCCGTACATGTAGTAGAGATAGGGGAAGAGAAGAACTCGACAGAGGAAGAACGTGACCAGCATCACAGCGCCGTTCACTTTGTGAAGAAGAGTGTGCTGCTGCTTGTACTTCACAGCCACGAAGAGACAGAAGAAGACAGAGAGAGAGAATAAGCAACACAACGATGAAAGAAGAGAACACGAGGAACGCTTCACACCGTGTGGAGAATAAAGGGCTCGTTCCCTACATTTGGATTCTCATTTTTCAGCTTTGATTTCAAAGCTGACTTCTTCTTGAACACTTCATTTAATGCCACGTAGTCATATTTTACAGTCCATTAAACCATAATGATGTGGCCAGAGTCATCTTCCCCCCTGCTGCAGCATCATTACAGACAGATAATAACAGCATTGATTAAGATCAGATGATTGTCATTATGTTTCTGCTGGGACAGATAAATGGTGCGCTGCAGCTTTAAGGAAGTGTCCTGCTGGGTCTGTAGTGTGTAACTGTAGTAAACACAGATGCTCTCCGGCTCCGTACCAATCTAAACGCTGTTATTCCAGACGCTGGACATTCTAGCACGGGTTAAATCTCCTCTGAACTCAGGGCTATATTGAGAGACAGCTGTGGATGTGACACAACTCTAACAGAGCTTTTATTAAAAGATGGCTTAAAAGCACTAAATCCTGAGGAACACAAAACAAAGGAACCCAAAAGAACACTGGAGCCCACTGGGTTTCACTGAACGAGGAAAAAACAGAACGTTCTTCAAAATCTCTCAAGTTGAGTAAGAAATAACGTCACACTTGTGAAAATAAGTACTTTTAAAAAGAGTACTTATTACAGAAATAATATACTTTAAAATAATGTGAACTGAATGTAATGTTTTCAAACACTTTCTTGTATTTATTTACAATAGAATGAGAATGTATTATAGTTTAAATTGATCATATTTACAATTAGTTCACCTTAGGAGTGCTTTTCTGACCCACTTAAGTATGTTTTTATATCTGTCTGTCTGTCTATTAACACATCAGTTAAGATGCTAATCAAGTATTTATATGTGCTTTAGTTTGTTAGTAAAAACATCAAAATAAGTGTTTCTTTAAAAGCACAACAAAAGATGATTAAAACAATGATTTAAAATGCACTTTAAAGTAAATCTTTTAATCTGACATCATTATAATGTGCACTTTTTAAAAGTGTACTTAAGTGTGTTAAGAAACAGTCATGAAAGTATCTCTTTTAAAAACATTTAGATTTGAAACACATTCAATACTATTAAGCACACTTCTTCCCAAAGCCATACATATATGGAACAAATGGAAGCTTGTTTCCAACACGGAATAAAAATAAATAAATAAAAGTTCATGGTAACTTTATCTCTCACAATTAAGCCTTTTTTCTCAGAATTACAAGATATAAACTCAAGAGTTCTGTGATAAAAAGTCACAATTATTTCATTTTTTTTATCCTGTGGCAGAAATAAGATTTCACATAAGAATGATATTTGATGCCATTTTTTAACTGAACTTCCCCCATAAGTGTGTGTTTTTTCTCCAATAACTGTGCTGTATCAGGGTCTGCATCTGCGCACGTCTGTAAACACTCTTCACTATGAATAATGCATTAAAGCCTGACATTAGTGAAGCTGTGCTTAATGCTCCACACACACACAGTTACAGCTGAAGCAGAGGATGATGGAGCAGGGGACATCATCTGATCTATAATGCATGTACCTGGATGAGGATTTTTCCCAGACAGACGGACGGCGTGCTGAGCTCAGCCAGGAACATGACGCCCTGGAAGTAATCGCCCTTCCCCTGCCTCCAGAACTGAGAGAGAAGGAGCAGATGTGAATATGAACACATGCTCTGAGACACAGCTCCTGCTCTGAGAGTGAAGACACTCACCACAGACACAGGGAAGCAGACGGTCACCATCACCACGTGATGCAGGATCATGAGGAACTCTCGCCGCAGATATCCGCTCACAGCCACAGCCCTGCATCTGGAGCCGTTGTCCACCTCGTGACCTTTGACCTGGAGCTTGTACCAGTGACACAGGAACATGGCGTAGATGTCGTACACAAAGTACGGCACAGCGAACAAGATGTAGGAGCTGGTCAGCCAATGCCTGAGACACACACACACACACACACACACACACACACACAGAGTCAGTGCGGGAAGCAGGTCTATCTTTACTTCTGAAAAAGACCTGCACTTTGGCATCATTTATGTCCCTGGAGCACAGAAGCAGTCATGAGTAACACAGGTATATTTGTAGCAATAGCCAACAATACATTGTATGGATCAAAATTATACATTTCTCTTTTATGACAAAAATCATTAGGATATTAAGATCATGTTCCATGAAGATATTTAGTAAATCTCCTACCGTAAATATATCAAAACTTCATTTTTGATTAGTAATATGCATTGCTAAGAACTTCATTTGAACAACTTTAAAGGAGATTTTCTCAATATTTAGATTATTTTGCTCCCTCAGATTCCAGATTTTCTAATAGTTGTATCTCAGACAAATATTGTCCTATCATAACAAACCATACATCAATGGAAAGATTATTTTATTTAACAAAAATGGACCCTTATGACCAGTTTTGTGCTCCAGGGTCACATTTTAAAAAGAGTACTTATGATGGAAATAATAGACTTTAAAAGAATGCACCTAAGTGTGAACTTAGACTCTTAAGGGCATGCTGTCTGCAATTAAATGAAAATGCATTATAGTTTAAATGCATTAAGAATGCTTTTTATTTTATTGATTGCATTATCTGCAAGTGCATTTTAAAAAAATATACTTTTAAGAGTTCATTTTCACAAGGGCTAGTAAAGGGTGTTTCCAAACGTTGATCTTGTCTTTAAAAATATAAAGGAAGATGTATATGTTCATATGCTGTATAAAGACTGACAATAGTGTGATATTACAAAGACATATTGTTGTCTAAATGAAATAACTAACTTTTAAAGACTTGTGGTGCTAAAGTCAAAACATGAATTAGTGTATATGCTATAAAATCCTTATTAAACATTAAAAACACTGTAACATTCTAGTTTTTTAAATTATATTATCAAATACATGCTACCATTCAAACGTTTGGGGTTGGCAAGTCTGCATTTATTTGATCAAAAATACATTAAAAATAGTGAAATATTATTGTAATGTAAATCAGCGGTTTTCTGTGTGAATATGTGTTAAACTGTAATTTATTTCTGTGATCTGCAGCTGTATTTCCAGCATCATTACTCCAGTCTTCAGTGTCACATGATCTTCAGAAATCATTATAATATACTGATTTACTGCTCAACAAACATTTCTGATTATTATCAATGTTGAAAACTTCATGTTTGTGGAAACCATGAAACCATTTTTTTCAGGATTCACAGATGAGCAGAAAGTTCAAAAGAACAGCATTTAATTAAAATGCATTGCATCCTTGCAGAATAAAAGTATTAATTTCTTTTGTTTAAAAAAATTACTGACCACACACTTTTGAATGATGGTGTAATTAATAAATCTGATTATTGTTCTAAAAGGCTTTTTGTTGTATTATTAATGAATTTATTACATAAATTAAGCCTGGTTCATATCTGAGTGCACATATAAATACAACTACATCAACCAATCAATAGGTTCATATTACATCTTTAAGAACAAGGAGCGCCAAAACCAAATCTGTTCTGATTAAGATTTGAGATTGATTTCATCTCCATAAAGTGATGAGGGCTGCACCTACTGGTCCTCGATGATGTCCTGACAGGAAGAGGAAATGATGTAACCGGCCGTAGACGCCATGATCGCTTGGATGGATGACACCAACCTTCCAAATATAACAAAAGAGAAACGTTACTATCTTTTGGCCGAAAGCAGCGCAGCTGAAGCCAGTGCGAGTGAGTTACCGGGCAGAAACAATGACAGCGTCGCCCTCCCTCCAGCGCAGCCCCGGGATGCATCGGAGACACTGCTTGGACAAGAGGAACAGTCCTGGGAAGAACACCGAGCCTGCCGCTAGGATGGACAGCATGGTTCCTCGCGGGTGAAGTCTGATAACACTGCGCTCGATCCAGTCCAGATCCCGCTCCTGCAGACAGACACACCTCTGACAGACCAGCAGGCAGGGAATGCATCCTCCGGTCTCAACTGTGTTGCATTAACCCAGAAATTATGTACGGCTCAGATGCTAGCACATGTGGCCAGTCACAAGCAACACAAGTCTAACACATGCAAACAGAGTCACATGCCACAGCCAGGGTCAATAATACCCTGCATCTCTGCCCTGAACCTCACGGCCTTTATTAATACACGCAGCCTACTTTAAACGCTATATTGTGTGTGTGTGTGTGTGAGTGCACATGAGTGTGTGTGTGTGTGAGTGCACATGAGTGTGTGTGTGTGTGTGAGTGCACATGAGTGTGTGTGTGTGTGTGAGAGAGAGTGTGTGTGTGTGTGAGTGTGTGTGTGCGTGCACATGAGTGTGTGTGAGTGCACATGAGTGTGTGTGTGTGTGTGTGTGTGTGTGAGTGCACATGAGTGTGTGTGTGTGTGTGAGAGAGAGTGTGTGTGTGTGTGTGAGTGTGTGTGTGCGTGCACATGAGTGTGTGTGAGTGCACATGAGTGTGTGTGTGTGTGTGAGTGAGTGCACATGAGTGTGTGTGTGTGAGTGTGTGTGTGCGTGCACATGAGTGTGTGTGAGTGCACATGAGTGTGTGTGTGTGTGCGCGTGTGTAAATATATTACTTCTTACTATACTAGAATAAATATATTAAGCATAAAATAAATAATTATAAGCATAAACATCAATAAAATATTAAAATAAAGTTCTATTTTGTTTATAAATAATAATTGTAATCATTATACACAAATTGTACAACAGTGACATAATGCAATATTTATAGAATATATTAAGCATATTATTACAAATATAGTAATAAACATAGACATTTCTGAAATACTAAAAGTTATTCAAATAATACTAATATAGATCGAGTATGTCAAACACATTGGAATGCTCTTCCTCTAGAGATCAGACTGACCCCTTCTGTCTGTTTTTAAGTCCCTGATAAACCGCATTAGTTTTCCTCAGACTACTGGGATATGGCCATTATCCATTATTAAACGAGTTGTATTCATTTTTGTCGGGTCTGTTTTGTGTGTATGTGCTATAATCTGTGGTGGCTGCTGTATATGTGCTACACAAATAAAATTAACTTGAACTTTTTAAAAGGGATAACTGTGGGAAATGCCTTAAATGCCCCAGAAACGAGCAAAACAAAGGATGGAGCCTGTATCCCTTCATCATCTTCTTCATCACCTTCATCATGCTGCTCCTCGGGGCTCGGCAGTAAAGCAGCTGTAAGGGGGTGATCCAGAGCAGTCTGTGTTCAGAAATGCGCAATGCGTTCAGCAGCAGAGGAAAGCGACGGGTTTAGAACACATCTACACACAAAATGGTCGACCATTCTTAAAACACGAAGCGTTACGACGCGACAAACCTGTATATCGGCGTCTATATGCCCTTCTCCACACGACACGTTATCGGCGCATGCAAGACAACGCTCGTGTGTTTGCATGACATAACGATAATAATCATAATCATAACCCAGGCCGTGCTGCCAAACTAACAATCATGTGAATGACGGAATGAAGAAGAGAAGATGAACATACGCGACGCTCAGCGGCCTGTCGACGCTCGCGTCCCCGCAGAACCTCGCGGCGAGGCGCCGGTGCGTGTTTTCTCGACGGACATCATGGCGTTTACCGTTCCGTTCCGTTCCGTTCCGTCGCGTGGATCTCTCGGTCTGATGGAGCTTCAGTATCGATCAGTCGCTCACAGAAGCGCTCGAACCTCCGGCTTCCAGCCCTGCGCCGGTGCTGTGGCGCAGCGGAGAGCTCGTCCCTCGGGAGAATAACGCCAGCTGCTAATTGTTTGTGAGAGGATTCGGGAAATCAATAAACAGGTCAGGAGCAACCAATCCCTGGAGTCCAGAAGCGCATCTAATATGGCTTGTTATTCATTAAACGCTGTCTAAAGCCCACATCACGGCTTCTTCCTCTGTGTTCAAGCATTAAATGCGGAATAAAGGTCTGTTTGAGGCACGTGTGATGATCCTAATCACAGCCAGTGCTTTCCTGGAGAAGATGATGGGAAGCTTTCAATTTGATAACAAGGCAAGAAATGACTGATTCTGAAATCAAATTCTCATATTGTTTAAATACGCTACATTGCTTGATGGAAAGATTTCTATAAAATGTTTGATAATAATATCTGATATCAGTATTGGGGACAGCAATGCGTAATTAAGAATTATTATTAGCCAATTATTATTATATTTACACAAATGCCAAATGACTTAGACTTCAAAAATAATATTTGCTATAAATCTGAATGCATGTAATTAAAATAAATGGTTGATTCTGAATTAAAATTCTCAAATACTATAAACTACACTGTAAAAAAAAAAGAGAAGTTGAGCCAAATTAAAAACATTAAGGCGACCAGCTTCAGAAGATTTTTGAGTTTTACAACAAAAAGTTGAGAATCTCCTACAAAAATAAGTTGAGAGAACTCAAAAATCTGCTGAAGCTGGTCGCCTTAAAATTAAGTTGGCTCAACTTTTATTTATTTTTTAGTGTATGTGTGTAGGGATGCACGGTATTATCGGACTGATATCGGAATCGGCCGATAACGGCTTTAAATGTAAATATCGGCCCGATTACGCAGAGATGTCTTGCTGATAAGAGGAATACTTCATATTACAAATTACAAACATGACACTTGTAAATTAAATAATTTGATATATACTGATTTATTTGTTAATTTGTAATATGCTATATTTTTTTTAAACAAATTATGATCTCTAAAAGATTTTCAGAATTTGTACAACTCTTTTGCTTTAAACCATCTACAAATGTTAAATCTTAAAATAAAATGTTAAGGTTACTACGGCATCTTTCTGAAAAAAGAAGTGTATTTAGTTAGTTTCAAAGCTTCAATGTACTGTTATTATAAAAGAACTTCATTATTGTTTTAATTCTAACACATATGTTCTTGTTAAAAACTGACCAAAATTAAAAAATTATTTGCTTGTAATTTCCACACAGGCAAAAATGAGTTGAAAAATATCAGATATCGGCAAAAATCCAATATTGTGCATCCATAACCCAAACAGACTTTTTAAAATGTGTTGCAATGACTATTGAGAACAGTCTTTCAAAATAATAAAATACAAATTCTACACTTAAATACCAAATTAATTTTAAAGATTTTTCCTATGAAGCTTTTAGAAAAACTAAAATATAGAAGTTACAGCAAATTCAACATGGATAGCTAAAAATGAAAAGGCAATCAGAAACAGTGGCTATAAATGCAGGCCAATCACAGTTTAGTATGAAAACCCATGCAACCAGTTGCAACTCAGTATGCATATAGTAAAAAATCTCTTTTAATGCTCAATATTCAACATGAGTGTAAGATTTGAACCCATAATACAGCAGATTGAACAGCACAAGGTTATGGTTATCAGAGTAAAGCCTTCTTCAGGATATCTGCAGGATATCAATGCTTCCTCGTAACAATGGCTGTGATTTATGTGTTGAATCTCTGCAGGGATGAATCATAACGCCTCTGAATCTGAACTGATAGCACAGATATTGAGATCCGGACAGACATGTGATCACATTATTGATGCGCTGGATTCATCTTCAGGAGGATCAGAAGTGCTCCAGTCTCTGGATTATTATATCTCAGATCAAACACACTCCATTACTCCATTTCCTTTTAATAGTCAAAATTACAAAATGATAACATGATCTACATCATCTACAAAATAATAACATAATATCCATGATCATGGTAAGCATCAACATCTGTTTATAGACATGCATACTGCTAAGAAATATAAAAATATAAATATAAATACATCCCATTATTATTTTACTTTTGTTACTGGTTCATGGACTATAATTTAAAATAGTTGTAGTGTTTGACGAATTAAATGCGGTAGATACAGTAAGGCATTGAGATGCATTGCCAGAGCTGTAAGAGATCGGAGGTATTATTATTTCAGCTTAATGCTAAATTAAAAGAAAGAACCTAAACAGGATCTGAAGCTTAAAACAACTAGGTTTCTACACAGGAAGAACAAATCTGATTAAAATGAAGCTCGTGATTAAGCAGATATACAGTACCAACACTAAACCGATCAAAGCCATCGCTCCTGAACAAAAGCTTGAGCTAGTAGAGATCGATTTGCTTGTGATTCAGCCCTTCTTTAAACACACCGTTCACACATTCACAGAAAATACTAAAGAAAACACAATCTTCTACAAAAGAGTCTTAGTGGAAGCAGTAACAACAGCTCAGAAAACACCATAGAAACGTTCTTGCAGCCCTGTCTGAGATTCATCGTGCTCCTCTGAATGAACACAGCCTGATATCAGTCTCATCTCCCACAAGCCAACTCTTTGGGACGTCCTGTAAAGAAGCAAGCACCTCACAACTCAGATCTAGGTATATCTGATTAGAGCTCAACGATCAGGCCAGCTTCCAGGTTCACTCGTGTAATGCTTGGATAATCAGACAGATTCAGTTAAACCACTCAGACTCCAGAGTTTCATTATTTGGCCAGTACCACAGAGACATGACTGAATCTAAGATGTTTTCTGTAGTTTTAATCAGCATAAACTAAAGCACTGTACACCACCTTTCAGGAGTTTAGGGTCAGTAAGATGAAATTAATACTTTTATTCAGAAACAACATTAAATTGATCAAAAGTGACAGTAAAGCCATTTATAATGTTACAAAAGATTTAGATTTCAACTAAATACTGTTCTTTTAAACTTTCTATTCATCAGAGAATCCTGGAAAATAAAATTGATCAGTTTCCACAAAAGTATGGTTTTCAACATTGATAATAATAATAATGTTTGTTGATCAGTAAATCAGTATATTATAATGATTTCTGAAGATCATGTGACTCTGAAGACTGGAGTAATGATGCTGAAAATACAGCTGCAGATCACAGAAATACATTACAGTTTAACACATATTCACACAGAAAACTGTTAATTTACATTAGAATAATATTTCAGTTTTTACTGTGAAACATCTTACTAACCCCAAACCTTTGAACGGTAGTGTATAAATATTTAAACAATACATCATTTTTTCACATTTTGTAACTAAGAGTTATTTTTTGAGCGTGTGATGAGAATCGAGGGGCATAAATGTAATAAAACTGCGTCACGATGACAGAAGTCTTCATGGAGCTAAAGACCGGAGCTGTCTGTCCCTTCTCGTGGTTTTAGGGTGAAATATGAGCCGGACACATCAGCTTCACACCGCATCGGTCACATACTGTGTGTGTCTGCAGGTCCTGTTACTAAAGAACATTAGTTAATAAATCAGCATCTCTCCGTTCAGCTCCCTTAACTTCTCTCTTTCATTTCCCTTCTGCTTTTGTCTTTCGTCACCAGAGCTATTATGACTTATGAATGGATCTTAACGAACTGGAAATCATATTACAGGCAGAGGAAATACAGTAGCAAAACACAATCACAGTATCATCATCAGAGTCCCGCAGCCATGAAAACAGAGCAGAAGAAGAAGAGAAACGGTGGATATGTTGTCCTAAAAGCGTTAAAGCAATAGTTCACCCTTCATTTACTCACTCATGAGATTGTCTTTGTTCTGTTGGACAATTTAGCAGAATGTCTGAGCTGCTCTCTTTCATGCATTAAAATGAACGAGAAACCAAAGAAAGTCAAACTCCAAAAAGGAAAAGAGCTCCATTTGTGACGATGATCTGAATGAAAGGCAGTGAATGATGTTTCTTTGAGTGAACCGCGCATTGAAACTAAACAACACTGCCCTCTAAGTGTCTTTTGCAGCTTTATGCCCTGATCCTTCTGCTCGAGCCGAGGCCGCTTCAGAAGACCAAGCCGCAGGAAGCTGCACACATGAACTATCAGAGGGTCGATGTAAAGCGGCTTCATGTGCATCTGAGAGCTGTTCTTCCACACATATCATGCTACAGTAGTTGTCATCATTTATATGCGTGTGTGTGCATCAGTGTTGGGCTCGTTACTCAAAAAATGCAATATATTACTCATTACTAGTTACTCCTTTCAAAAGTAACTCTTATTTTCTGGCAGCAGTAATTAGTTACATCACTTTCTTTCACGTCCCACAGAAGTTGCATATCTTCTCTGTAAAATTCTTCTAAAATGTTACTAACAATATATTTCTGCCTCATTATTTGACCAAATCCACATTGGATCGCAGTCAGAAGTTATTATAAACACTCAGTGGTGATTCATAGTAACGTTTAAGTGTTGTATTAATCTCATTAATTGTCATGTGCAGCTTGAAGCTAATTGTAGCTATAATTTTTCTGTTATACCCATATATGATTATATACCATGATATCCATAAAATAACCATGAAAACACATAAGCTCATAAGAAAACGTTTCTTTCTCAAACAGATGCTATAGAGTTTATATCAGGATCAGAGGGATGAGGGCAAGCCGTGTGACGCCGGAGTAAAGTAATGCCACGACTACACTTCAGTGTCCAGATCATCTTTCCTCCTCACAAAATCAATGTAATAATGGCAATATGTCCATCCGCTGAATGGAAGCTTTTTCATATTCCATGTGCCTGCTGCACTGGTGATTTCACGTGCCTGAGCCAGGGGAATTATTGGATTGTTGGAGGTTAAATCAGTAGGGTTGAGGCATTGAAAGTAACTAAGTAACGAGCTGTTTTAAGGATAGTAACTGTAATATTATTACTGAAATCGTATTAGTAATCAGTTACTAGTTTCTGCACAAAGTAATATTTATTACTGCCCAACACTGGTGTGCATGTCATACACTGAAGGACTTCCAGTCAGAATGCCTGCTTTCACAGTTTGTCCGTGGCGTGTTTAGTGTTGTATGATGGCTGTTTGTGTCATGCGTGTGAGTGTAGGCCTGCTCTGCTAGCTCTGCGGGATGATGCTGGAGCAGTCGGTCACCAGCAGGTCCACCACCGTGTTCCCGCTCATAAACACCGTGGGGGCCGACACCATGCTGCAGAGCGTGACGGTGCTGCTCTCGCTGCTGCTGGGGCCGCCGGGGCCCGGATCGCTGGTGGGGGGGTTGTGGGTCCCCATGTGGCCCTGCAGCTGCGTGGGGGTCTTGCAGTGAACGCCGCACAGCTGGCAGATGAGCACGGCCCCGGGGCCCGAGCCGCTCTCCTTCCACTCCTGCCCGTGGTGCTTCTGTGCGTGAACCCGCAGGTACGTCAGCGTGGTGAAACCTGCGGAGCATTTCATTGGCCGATCACTGACACCACCGCAGAATGACTCATTAATGATAATTACAGCAGACAAGCTGACTGTGTAAGTCATTTACATGAGCCTGTTTATGCAATTAAAGAGGTTTGTTGAAATACTACATCACAGAGACCACAACGACCTCAATCATCAACAGACAAATAGATACAGACAGATAAACAAAGAGAGAGAGAGATGATAGACAGACAGACAGACAGAGATGATAGACAGACAGACAGACAGAGATAGATAGACAGACAGACAGATAGATAGACAGACAGATGATAGACAAAGATGAAAGACAGACATACACATATTTACACACTAGTCAACATTTGAAGTGGATCAAAACCTTTCATCAAAGTTGTCCAAATATGAACTACTGTATAAACACACACACACACACATACATATATATATATATAGCATTTTAAATCACAAAAAATGCTCCAAGACAACAGAACCAAACTAAACTGAAAACCATGGCTAAAAAAGCCACGCTATGTATTGAACTGTGGGCTGCCTGTATTGTTGCATCCCTAACACACAGACAGACAGATGTGTGTGTTCTCAGACTCACTGCGGTTGCAGAGGTGGCAGGAGTGATGCTGTGATTGGTTGTGCACCCTCATGTGATCCGTGATGTAGGCCGCAGACAGCAGTTTGCCACAGATGTGACAGGGAACCTTCTCTTCGTGTCTGATCATGTGAGCGCGCAGACGGTCCCGCGTGGCGAAGCTCGATTCACACGTCTGCACCAAACAACACATGCATGAGCACATATAACAACCGCCTCACTGAGGTATATAACGCCTTTAACCTGCCATAACAGATGGTTTGTATATTGCAACATTAATAGAAAAATGCAACAATAAGAAAATCAGAATCATTATATATTTAGCTCACGGAACTGAAGATATTGAGTTTGTTCAACTAATTGTGACCTGTGCTGGCAAAATGAGTCACAATGATTTTCTCCATTAAAAGAGTTATTTGAATCTGAGCTACACCTGTTTGAAGTCGACGGAGTCAGTTTAGAGAAAAACTAGCTTCCTGAAGGGTCCACAGAAAAATCACAGAGCAACATTACATCTTTCCCCCACTTCTTTTCTTAATAATCATTACTAGATTAATAATCACAATATAGCTATTTTTGATTTCATCTTTGTTATAAGAACAGATGCAAAAACAAGTTTATAGTGTATTACATTTTTAATTTTAACTCTACACAAGCATTCAAGAAATGAAATAATAAAAATGTAAAAAAAAAACCTTTAGTGCATTCATTACAAATAAATTGATTATTAAAATTTCAAAAGCAGTTCAATCCAGTGCAACGAGTGATTCTCTCTTTTCTTTTATTGTTAGATGCACATTAATGTGACAGACGGCCTATATAAAGGCTTACTGTACTGCACAGATCTAATATAGCGTCACACATCCCATGTTTTTCCCCAGCAGTTCCCCAAACGTTCACTTAAGATGTAACAGATTATGTTTGCGTGAACACTTGGCCTGCTGTAATTCTGTGTCTATATCGGGATCACACGCCGTCGGTGTCGTCTCCATGCAGGTGCTTCGGAAAACCTCTACTAATACTTTTAGATGTTTAATTACTATTTGGAGCATTGGGATCACTAGACGAGGGACAGATTTATGTGAAAACCTCAAACTTTTTTTTTGCCTGCAGCTCAAAATTAGCCTGTGCGCATTCACACTCATATTCCCAGCACGGGTCACTTATAAACCAGTAGTGCTCTTACCTCAAAAACACACTAAAATCAAGAAAAGACTCTTTCGGTGTAAACTATACAAACGCAAAACAAACTTCCATACCGGACATTTGAAGGGTCGTTCTGAAGAATGGACCTGTCGGACGTGACTGTTGAGATGATCAGGCCTGTGAGATCGAGCGAGAGACGCGTCAGTCTAGTGTTTTAGCAGTGTGTGATCACATTAGGGCTGTCAAAATATTATCAATATTCAAATTATATTCAAATTTAAAAGACAAAGTTGATCTCATTCTTTAGGGTCCAAATGAAAAGTCTATAAATTTCTCAATGGTAGTGTAAAACAACACCCTTTTTACCCCGTCAAAATCAGCTGTTCAGTGTGCTGTTTCGGTGCATGTCCCTTTAAATGCTAATGAGCTCTGCTGACCCCGCCCCTCTCTTCCGTGGGGGTGACGAGCCGTTCTCATGAGACTGTAAACTTTAGCCGCAGAACTTGCTAACTAGCACATTATTAGGAAAAGAGATTTGCAAAGATTGATAAAAGAACCTTATACTCGCTTCTGAAGGTGAAGCTGAATCACAAATGATTCGCAGGAACAAACACATTTAGGGAGATCGGGGTCGCCTTCCCTTCAAAAACAAACATAATCCACTATGTCTTCAGCGGCTCAGATGCCGGGAGTAAATGACGACTGCTATATTCATTATTACATCCAACAGAACGCCTCAATCACTTAATCAGAGACGTTCTCATCTACACCTGCTCCGGAGTCGACACAATGGAGGACTGATGACAGCTCAATCAGGGCGGGGCTAAGGTAAGACAAGTGTCAATCAACAATCGTGGGAGGGGCCTCTGTGACGTCACACAGCCAAGAATCTGAGAATGGCTTGATTTGAGAAAGGAGATATTATTTAATCAGGATAAAAAATAAAAAAAAACTGGGTGGATTTTTATGATTATAGGATGCCAACACACATTTCAGTTCAAACTACATTTAAAAGTGAATTTTGCATCCGATGACCCCTTTAAAAAGCATCGTTATCGCATTTCACACACCATTGGTAAGGCTGCCTGATGCACACCTAAAATTCAAATGCATTCGAATATGGATTTTTAATTTAAATTCGCTGAATATTCTTATTTGACAGCCCTAGATCACACTCCAGGCAGTATGTGGAGCTGTGAGGTGTGGCCCACCGTGAGAAGGCTTTAGCGCAGTGTGGACAGACGTAGGGCTTCTCCACGCCGCCCTGGTGCGAGCGCACGTGATGGCTCATGCGGTCCTTGCGCTTGAAGCGCTGCTGGCAGATGGGGCAGGAGAAGGGCTTCTCGTCCGAGTGCGAGAGCCGGTGGCGGTTTAGATGGTACACGTCCCTGAAGGCTTTGCCGCAGGTCTCGCAGGCGTGGTTCTTGCGCACAGGGTTGGGGTTCTGGTTTACTGGCCTCTGAGGGGAGCAAAGAAACCAGGAGACGGTCAACAGTCAAAATATAAGCACTGTATCTGTAAACCTGTGCCTACCTGCAGTTCAGAACCAGAGACACACAGTCAGTTTAAACACTGGTTTAGTGTTGTAGGTTTATTTACACCTCCTGTATACAACCAGTAAACATGAACTAGTGATATTATACCCGACTGTGTCAGAAATCAGTCAGCATCTCCTGGATCTGATTTTCAGGGCCATTTGTACTGTTATACAGGGATGATTTTAGGTTTTACCACTCTTGTATAAACGACAGCATGCTGCTCTTTTATGCAAAATACTACTTTAGTCAATTAAGCTAAATAAACTTGGAAACAACTTTATGTTGAGGTGTCCTTGTTACATGTTACATGTACTATTATAATAACAATATATTATGCACAATTACATGCAAGTAACCCTAAGCCAAACCCTAACCATATAGTAAGTACATGTAGTTCATATTACTCAGAACTTAAATAATTACACTGTAACAAGGACACCTTACAATAAAGTGCAATCATAAATTCTCTATTTAAATAATTAGGATATAATTAAATAGCAATTAAAATAGTTGCTTTAATTATAAGCAATTAAAAAAATAAACAAATCAATGCAGTTTAATGTGATAGCATTACCAGGCTTTAAATAAAATATCAAGAAATATATCAAATGTTGCGAATAATGAAAGAGGTGTTCATTATGCCTCGTTTTATATTTCGCTGCTATTTTTGCAAACTAGCTGATATTTTCTCTGCATCTAAGACACTTCCATTATTATTTTTCCAGTCATTTTTGATAGCCAAGGCTTGCTTCTACTCATCAGCAATACATCACATGTACATTAATCTGGTCACAGCATCATGAGTGATCATGTCTGAAAACACACACGGATGCCCACCTGTACCGGCTCCCCTGTTGCCATGACGATTGCGGCCGGAGGCGGGAGGGCGGTGACAGTCTCCATGGCAGCGTGGTTGCCGTCGGCAACGGGCAGCGTCTGGGGGATGGAGAGGTGCAGCAGAGAGAGCGGCGCTGGCTGATGCTCCACGCTCTCTTTGGCCTCGTGGCTCTGCGGCGCCCCCTTCATGCGGATCCCGGTGTGGACGGACTGATGCCGCCGCAGGTTGTAGCTGTTCTTGAACTGCTTGCTGCAGATGGAGCAGATGTGGGCGGCGCGGGCCGGTCTGGACACCGGCTTCACTGATGGGACGGACAGACCAAACAGAGTTATCAACAGCAGTGAGAGGGTTAAAGGGAGAGCTCAGCCAAAAATTACAATTCTGTCATTAATTACTCACCATCATTACAAACCCGTAAGACCTTTGTTCATCTTCAGAACACAAATTAAGATATTTCTGATGCTTTCTGACCCTGCATAGACAGCAAGGGAACTACTACGATCATGTTTTCAGAAGAATTTATTGAATAAAGCTGTTATTTTTGTTTTCTTTGCACACAAAAAGTATTCTCGTAGCTTCATAACATTACGGTTGAATGACCGATGACTGTTTTAACGATGTCCTTACTGCGCTTCGATGCGAATAAATCGATGCATTGTGAATCGATAAATGATTCACAGTGGGCTGTGTTTACATTAATCTCACGTCATAAAAGCTGAGGTGTAAGTACATTTAACCACCTACATGACTCAACTGAATGCTCTTCGTGAGCATTTGAGTGTGCAATTAAAAACTAAGAGTGCCAAGAGTGCCATCTGCTGTTAAAAACTAAGCTCAGGATCGCAATGCATTCAGAAAATCTCAGAAATGATCCACGAATCGCGATGCATCGATTTATCTCCCTAGCCCTATTGATCGTTGGTAGGACTCTTGCTGTCTATGGAGGGTCAGAGAGCTTAATTTGTGTTCTGAAGAAGAACAAAGGTCTTGCGGGTTAGGAATGACTTGAGGGTGAGTAATTAATGACAGAACTTTCATTTTTGGGTGAACTATCCCTTTAAGGTACAGTCACAGCAAAATTCTGGCGAAACTTCAGCGACCAACTTTAACCCTTTGTCTGCACGGGAATTCCCGAATCATGCCGACTGCGTTTTGCGCCATGAAAACTCACTGCAAAAATAGTAAATGTGAGCGCATCTTTACAAACGCACTTTTTGACCTAGGATTTTACAAGAATTACTGCTACATTTCACAGGCAAGAGAGGTTGATTGTCAGACGCAGCATTCACACAGAAGCCAGGGTCAAGCCAAATTTAAAGAGCGGCCAACGTGTGAAATCTTTCGCTCTTAGTCAACATTGTGCAGATTTCAGCTTCAACAGACTTATGATCATAATTAAAAACTTCTTATCGGGTAAGAAAATGCAGTGTTTCCCATACATGGATTTATTTGTGCAGCCCACCACAATATCAAAGCTGACCGCCACAAATAGATTTTCCAAAAGGCTTGGACTGTTGAATAAATATGAGCACTGCACGTTTCAAAATCAAACCCCGGTGCGGGTGTTTTTATATCACTGTATTTCAGAAAGAAACCGACTGTCTTCATCTTGTATATAATGTCTGATGAAGCAGTGTTTGTGAGCGGAGCTCTGCTTTGTGTGCAGCGTTACCTCGCTCTCCCGCTCCAACAGCGCCTCCTGCTGGCAGACAATTCATTTGCATATACTGAAATAGGGCTGTCGCGATTCCTCAATTTTAGTCGACTATTCGATTTTTAAAAATCCTTGACTTCATTTTGCTCGCGTCGACTAACCGGCAAAATACCAGAAGTGGAGCATTTCACGGACGAGAATCCAGAAAACACATTATTAGACTGTTTTCCAAGGCTGCATGATATATTCAACACATTTAAACATCATAATTAAGCAGAATTGTGAACTCTCAAACGCTATGATTTAATGAAATAATGATATGATGCAGTTCTAACACAGTATATGGTCTTTAATTATGTCCATGCGTGTAGTTAAGCTCGTGCGTCTCACAGCGGCTCCTCAGAAACTGTGATTATTTACATGAGGAGCGACTCAAACTCATCTCTGCTGTTCTGAGTTTATAACCTTCATCTGGGAACACATCAGATTTGTGAGGTAAATCATTTATAAATCTACTCAAACACAGGAGAATACATCGAGATTTCACAATAAAAGCTCAAGCCCTCGCTCTGAGTTACACGGTTTGATCTCCACATATTCATTTAATTACAGCAGCTGGAGCATTTCTGTCCTAAAGAGATGGACAAATATTAAAGATACGTTTGAATTAAATGGAGCGTGGTCAATATTAAACAAGGTTTAGATAACGCAGTAATGTGTAAAAACAGGGAGCTGCTGCAGGTCTTTGCTGTGATGCGTAATCTACATTAGCTCTATTGTTTATAATATATTATGTATTTAACAGTTTTGTTCAATAAAACCATATGATTTCTTGCTTTTGATACTTTCCTTGAACTAATTATTATTGCATCATTGCTATTATATATGTATTATTATATATGTCAGTGCTATTACTTCTGCGATGCATGTGGAGTTTCTGCTCAAGAGCGCCCTCTGGCTTCTGGTATGAATTAAACACTCATTACATTACGTCTGTACTCAGTAATGCTCAAAACAAATACGAAGGAGAATACTTTTCTCTAAAGAACAGGATATTTTTAAGGTTTTGTCTCTTAGTGGATGCATAAGATTCCCTGAATTATCCTCATTGATATTATTATTGCAATAAATACCAGAAATCATGGTGGTATATTTTTCAGCCCATGTTCACCTTCATGCAAGATTTCAGATCGCATGGGTTTCCATCAGAAGCAGATTTTACAGCATGACTGTACGTTTACAGACACTTTATGACAACGCTTCAATCATTTCAGTGACATTTCAAGCCAAGCAGCAGCTTTAATGTTTTGTGAAATACGCACGAGGACATTTTTCACACTTGCTCAAAATCCCCAATAGTGCAGATTCTAATTAAAATGACTGGATTTGGCCAAACGATGGTAAACGTGATCGCACCTGTACACACTTTTTGGACTCTCCAAGAATTTTTCAGCTGTTTTTAGTGGATTTTTAAACCTTTCTAGGTTTTTGTTGCCCGTGCCCCTGTTTCTACAGGTAGGGCCTTATTAAAACTCCTAACGAAGGCCATAACGAAGCACGGCTGAAGAAATAGGCCGATATCAAACGCAGCGCTGCTCTATATGCTCCCCCCCCCCCCCCCCCTCCTCACCAGGTACAGGGTCCTCATTGAGAGCAGCAGTGTCCACTGTCGACGGGGGCGGGGCTATGTGATCGGTGGGCGGGGTCTGAGGAGAGGTTAGCAGCTCTGATTGGAGGCTCCCCTCCACGGGGGTCTGGGAGGGTGTGGTCTGGGAAAGAACAATCAGAAAGTACTAAGTTTGAATTCTTAACTTCAGTGCAGGTACAGCTGGGTTTAATGGCCTAACGCAGATGTTCCTTAACAACACACACACACACACACACCTCGTGCAGTCTCACCTGGAAGAGAAAATTGCTCCAAGCGGCATCCATTTTGTTCCACTGCGATGAATATTATAATCAACAACACAGTCCTGAAGACTAATAACGCAGCATCGACATCCTTTAGTCTGTTTTAACTATTCTCCCAATCTCTCGTTTAAAGCACGGCTCAGATTAGCAGGCAGTAATGCACACTATCTAGTGTTCACTTTGCTGCTGTCCAGCTTTAACCCGAGACATCACAACACCGCGCTATTTATTCATCTGCAGTTAAAATGTCGAAAGCAATCGTCTTATTTCTACACTCTTACATCATGCATTATAAAAGGCTTTTTAGCCGTTAAAATGACGGTTAGACGTGATGCGCTTGACGCACTCTAAAGAGCCAAAGTTAAGGTTTCTGTGGATAAATCAGTGTTTTTTTCCTCGATCCCGCGATAGGCCTCTCGGGTGTTTGTCGAAGCCTCGCTGTAGATTTAAGCGGTGACCCCGGCGAGTGACGCTGGAGCCCGGCCGCAGCCCGCCGCTCCACCTCGGCGCTTCGATTCACAGGATGTCATCTTTCTTTTTTTATCTCGCTCTCTCTCTCCTCCTCCCTCCCTTCCCTGTCTCTTTCTTCCTTTTCTTTTTTAATTCCTCTTTCTTCTACCCCCTCCTCTCTCCGCTGTGTCCCGGTTCTTCTTAAAGGGATGCGCGCGCCGCTTCCTGCGCCGACACAAAACAGCGGGAACTGACGTCACGTGACCCATCTACTTCATTCATAAAGAAACATTAAAAATATTTCGCAAAGATCCTAATATTTGCCTGCAGTTATTATTGGTGGTTAAGGATACTGAGAATGCGCGGATTAATAGTCAACATGTGACCAATAACAATGTTGAACACTGATTTTATTTTCAAATACAGTAAATATATATTAACATATTTATTGTATTTGAAAATAAAATCCATTAAAAATTATTTTGCTATCTTTAAGTTCAATATTACAGTTTTGACTTTATTGTAAACTGGTTACATCCAGGAGCTGTGTCTCTCTCTCAAACATATGCACATTTAACCATGAGTGTAAAGTGTACTTATAACCCGAAACATGTGTCCCAGATTATATTTGGCACAAGGAGCACTGATATATGTGCCATTTCCCCTTTAAATACAACGGGAACATCTGGGGGATTTCATAATGATATAATAGTTTGGCTTCATATGGAAATATTTTTATGTTTTGCACAAGTCTTCGGAGGAAAGATGCTCGTTTTGATGCGGATCTGGGATCATAAGATACTCATATTCTGATTATTCCATGTAAACAGCATATTTACAGCCTTAGTCTCGGTGAAAGAGAAACGTTAATGAGGCACAGTGCTTAAAGACCTGCTCAAATTCAGTGTTTGCGGCCACATGAAGCTGTTCTAGAAGCAAGGATAAAATAACTTTGTGTTCCCACCTAACCAAATGAGCTGAAATGCGGTACTTTAGTCACTAAAATGAGTTTAACCTTACCACACTGCTGTTATTTAATACATTACATGCACTAGAATTGTACTGAATGGAAGGCCTATCAAGGATTTATTGACTTTTAATGCACCTTATGAAGGGAACCAGTCGTGGGCCACATGTTTAAAGAACATCAAAGACAACACGAGACCAATCCACGTTAATATCAATTTATTATCATTTAAATTGCTTCGCGCTTACTTTTCTTCCATGTGTCTTGATTTCAGTAATGAATATGATTGGAGATGTACTGAAAATGTCCTCTCAGCAAAACCTCCACTTCTGACAGTCGACACAAACAGACAGACAAACATCCAGCTGCACACCTCAGGAGAGCCTCCTTCACCACCGTGCATGGATCCAGACCAGCTGCAGTATTAGCTCTGACATTATAATGATCATGAAGCAACATCACAAACGAGTCAGTCCATCCAACGGCACAATCTCACCGGCCCTCCAAACACTGCACCACATCCCATACACTAGAAGATCTGCATGCACTGTTTACTTTAAACCAAGCATAAAGTAGAAGGTTATACAGAGAGAGAGAGATCAGAGCTGGTGTCATCAAGTTCCTCTTGTGTTCTTCTGGGATATCTCTGAATGAAGCCGCTGAAGCTCAGATGCTCTCTGTGAAGCGTCCCAGGATCAGAGCACAGATATACAGTATATTATACACTCCTGTGCACTTCACTTCATCTGCACAGAAACACCGCTGTGTAGAGTTCATCTTCCATCGTGCTTCAGTAACGAGAAGATCCAGCTCTCCCCGAAAGAGCAGTGATTGTAACCCGTTGTAATTAAATCAAGTCTGTTTTTATATTGTCTAAAGTCTGAGTTAAAGGATGCTCATCCCAGCCAATAAGTCATATTTTTTGGTGTGTTTGTGTACAAAAGTGGCAACCAGAGCGCATCCCATTCAGACGACGCATACACACAAACAAACCCAGTATTAATACTCACGTATTAATAACCATAACGCACACTAGACCCGATTTCCTGATTTCTTTTAGAAACGATCACATGTTTAGCAACCAGAGAAATCTGAAAAACGTCTTTGTGATGACATCAAACGAACGCTGTGCATTCCAGATCCAATTCTACAATTAAATGTTAGGTCTATTCTGTTCACATGTTATTTTATCAAAATGTCGATAGTCATAATTACTATAGAAAACTGTGGACACAATGCTTCAACACTTTAGATACTATATATTTATATACACACAATAAAAGATCCAATTGGTGGGAGATTGACTCTAAAAGCCTTTGGCTGCGTCCAAAATCGCTTATTCTGAGTAGGTGCTGAGTACTTGTGACCGTTAAAACAAGTATGTAGTATATCGTATCAACATACTCGTGCTGTTTTCGCCTACTAAGTAGTAGGGATATATGCGATTTCGGATGCAGCCAATGATTTTGTAAAGGTAGCTTTAAGGCCCGTTCACAATAAGAACGATAATTATAACGATAATTACAGCGATGATATTCTGCTTGCACTTGTTAAAGCAGGATGGATTCTGATTGGCTGAAATTGAATTGAATGATATCGTTCCTCTGTTATTGTTACAGCTGCGTTGGACTCTTGATATCCAAAACTTATCGTTAGATTATAAAAAAATGTAGTCTTAAGGCCCATTCACAATAGGAACGATGATAATAATAATAATTACGACGATAACGTTGTTTATTATGCAGTTTCTTCATCTACAGTTAAAGCAGGATGGATTTTGATTGGCTGTTTTGAATTCAAAGATACCGTTCCTCTGTTATTGTTACAGCGATGTTGGACTCTTGATTTATCGTTATATTTATCGTTGTTTGCGTTAACAGGCTCAAACGTGACTGGATAACATATGAATACAAATGTATTTACTACATTAATCTCATGCATTGGAGCAACTCCCACAGACGTAAACGTACTCAAAGTCTGACCGACATAAACATTCTGTGTTTGTACTGTCGCGCAAACACGAACGAATTCTCCCCGTCGCGCAGCATCCCTTTAAGACGGCTTAAAGGCAGTGGTGATGTTCCAAGCCAGTTTCACACTTTTTTTGTTTGTTTGTTTTTACCGAAAAAAACAACGACGAGCAAGGAAAAACCAAAGCAACAGATGAGAACGATGTCCTCTCGGATGAATTCGGCTGGAAAGCGCGCTCCTTACGAGTACGAGAGATGCGATCCGTTGGAGATGTGCGAGGTGACCGAGGTGCTCCGGCTGAGCACTCCATCCGCGCCTCCTCCAGGGCCTCCTCCGGACGCGGTTCTGCGCAGCGGCTGGGGGCTGTTCCTCAGGGCCAGAAGGCCGGGGCCCCTCACTACCAGCCCTCCTCCGTAGACTCCCTGAGGAGCCGGCGGGCCGGAGGAGACGGAGGGAGGCGCGGGAGGAGGAGCAGGAGGGAGCAGAGCCAGGGACTGGGAGGAGGAGCGGGAGGGAAGGTGGTGGGAGAAGAGGTGAGGGTGTGCCGCCGCTCCTCCCCACTCCTTCTCACGCTCCTTCTCTCGCTCCCGCTCCCAGTACAGCTGAGGAGTGCTCTGGTGATGGTAGTGCTGCGGCAGCTGGTGCCGGCTGTGATGGGAGGCTGAGGAGGAGGAGCGGGACGAGTGGTGCAGGGGCCCCAGGCAGTGGGACGAGGACGAGGAGTCAGCTCTGCTGGGGCCCCTGCGGGAGAGCGGCGGCCCCCCGTGGCTCCAGTGGTAGCCCTGCTTGGGATGGGCCTCGGAGGGGATGCCGGTGAGGGCCAGGCTGCTGAAGCCCAGGCGGAGGCTCTCGGAGTCGAAGGCCTCGATCTCGGACGCCTGGCGCTCCAGGAGGGACCGGATGCGCTCCGAGCGCTCGTTCTGCAGGGCCAGCATCTCCTCCTCGATCTGGAGAAACAGAGCCATGACAACTGCTTCTGATCGGCGCAACTAATAATCGTGCAGAGTCGGGATAAATTAAAGGGTTAGTTCACCGAAAAATTAAAACTAGTCCATGTTTTACTCACCCTCAAGGCATCCTAGGTGTATATTACTTTCTTCTTCCAGACGAATCCAATCAGTTATACTGAATATTGTCCTGGCTCTTTCAAGCTTTATAATGGCAGTGAATGGCTGTTTCTGTTCAGCAGTCCTAAAGTAGTCAAATAAAGTGCACGCATCTGTAATAAAACGTGCCTCACGCAGCTCCAGGGGGTGAATAAAGGTCTCCTGTAACGCATTCATGCGCTTTTGTAAGACATTTCCATATTTCAAATGTAATAAACACTTTTTTTGGATGGATAACGTGGACTCAGCGTAGCATAAGCTCCAATGATTTGTGACGAACATGGAAGCGCAGAAGAAAGAGCACAAAACAAAACTCTGGTCAGGAATTAGAAGCACAAAACGAGGATTTGTAAAGAAAAATGTCGGAGGATTTCGATATAAGCCAAGAGGAGTTGGCTTATATCGGCTTATAACTTTGCTTCCTTTGCTCCTGTAAACAAACATTGGTTTTCCTGAGACTCACACGCAAGCGCTACGGCTATGTCCGTCAGTTAGCGGAAGTTACACAAAACTGTTTATATCGTTTTAAATATCTTTTAACATTTTTCTTACAAAAATGCATGGATTCGCTACAGAAGGACTTTATTCACCCCCCGGAGGCACATTTTAATATGGATGCGCACGCTTTATTTGACTACTTTAGGACTGTTGAACAGGAACACCCGCCCATGCCATTATAAAGCTTGAATGAATTGGATTCGTCTGAAAGAAGAAAGTCATATACACCCAGGATGCCTCGAGGGGGAGTAAAACATGGTGTAATATTCATTTTTGGGTGAACTAACCCTTTAAAATGAATCTATCTTCTAAATGCACAGTAGAGCCGCACGATTAATCGAATCTTGTTAGTAAAGCCGGTTCTATAATCAGAAGTACATCTCCATCACCTGCTTTCAGACGGAGCAGCATTTGCTACAAAGAGCCGAAGTTCACCGACAAGCAAACGATATAATCGCGCGATACTGACAGCTGTTTGTGTAGCTTCTCAGTCAACTACGGCTCTGTGTAGTACATGCTGCTCCGTCTGAAAATACCACATTTAATAACATGTTTTTACTCCAAACTCACTTCATAACGTCACTCGAGTGTTTGAAATAAATCCTTCTGTGAGATGATGTGCTTCTTACACAGAATAAGACACGCAACATATCTCATAGTATTCTAATCCGTGATAAAGGATATGTCAGTTAGCATTGCATTATTATATACTTTATTATAATGAAAAATGTTGTGTTTATTAGTCGTTGAATCAATGAAAGCAGTTAAATCTGTTTATTCAGCTAGCGCTATAGGGCTCTCCTGGGTTTCTCCTGCGGGGTGTATTTGGAGTTTCTCTGGTCTTCGGATGGAGATTCACTGCTGATCACAGAACCCTGCTTCACTGAGAGATACGCATGACTATCACAGCTTCTGCGGAAGCACGATTGAGATTTAACTTCGACTTATCGTGCAGCCCTAATGCACAGATCTTGTTCTGAACAATTACAAAGCTATTTACATTGCTTTGACCTTATATTGTTTAATTAAAAGGATAGTTCACCCAAAAATGAAGTGAAGTCATTAATTACCCTCATGATGTTCCAAACCCGCAAGACCTTCGTTCATCTTCAGAACACAAATGAAGATATTTTAATTAAGATATGTAAGCAGCAGAACCGTGCGCATGCGTCGTGATGCTGCGCCACTGCAGACGGGATGAGGAGGGGAACAATTGTTGAATAAAGTTGTTATTTTTGTTTTCTTTGCGTACAAAAAGTATTCTCATAGCTTCGTAAAATTACGGCTGAACCCCTGATGCCACATGGACTGTTTGACTGATGTCCTTGCTATGTTTCTGGGTCTGGGAACATTACAGTTGTGTTGCTGTCTATGGAGGGTCAGAGAGCTCTCGGATTTCATCAAAATATCTTCATTAGTGTTCTGAAGATGAACGAAGGTCTTACGGGTTTGGAACGACACGAGGGTGAGTAATTAATGACAGAATATTAATCTTTGGGTGAACTATCCCTTTAAATTAAAGAGCTTCATAACAGACTTCTCCAAGTGTTCAGTCATCTCAAAATCCAATCAACAGCTGATGCACTGAACCAAGCCTCAGCCCTAATCCTTTACACTCTGATGTATATCACATCATGGAAGAAAAGATTTCTCTCTACTTCTGTATCAGCAGCTTTACATTCAAGTTCCTTTCAAACGTTGTGCAAGTTTTTACTGGCACAAA
>NC_136716.1:342500-377500 GCF_936440315.1 Barbus barbus | reverse complement strand
TTAGAAATATATTTACTGAGAAACATGGTGACGTGTTCAATACTTATTTTACCCGCTGTATACAGTAGTCAACATTTGAAGTGGATCAAAAAAGTTCAAAGTTGTCCTAAGAAAAGAATGGGTATTGTTTTGGTTTTAGAACAACTTTGATGTAAGGTATTGATCCATTTCAAATGTTGACTACTATATACCATTGCAACCCAATAATGAATTGATGGGCATTTTGTGCACAGTGTGGAGCAGCGCCTCTGAAGCACTAGTTACCCGCTGCTCCAGCAGGGCTCTGCGGATGGACACTCTCTGCTCCAGCTCCTTCACCTCCCTCTCATGCTGTGTGTCCGTGTGCATCTTGATCTTGCTCTGGTAAGCGTTGAGAAGCTCCAGCTCCTGCTGCAGCTGCATCCTCAGCGCCTGATACTCGGCCTCCTGCGTCTCGTCCAGCCGCAGCTGCACACAAACACACAGAAGCGGGTCAGATCAGCCAGAGCGTGACTGACCGCTGCGCCCGCTGCACCCGCGCCTTACTCACAGCCTGTGTGGACAGCATGTCATTGATGGAGTGGTCGTACTGCTCGGCCAGAATGGCCAGCTTCCGGGTCTGCTCATCTTTCAGGCGCTTCAGTACGGCCTTGTGGTCCGACTTAGGTGTGTTCTCCAGCAGGTGGTTCCTCAGAGCTTTATACTGACGCGTTTGGATCTTACACGTGTCCTGGAACTGACGCTTAATCTGCAGCTCTTTGAACTACAGGAACAGGGAAGAGCGTGGAGACAAGATTGGACAACAGACGGGAGGAAAGACTCTCACTGCTTAGAAAACACTATTTTAACATAGCATGTGAAAATCGGTTTGATGATTCAGAATTATTTTCATGGGAGAAGAAATAAAACTAGGCATTTTTACCTGACATTTTAGACTTGCAGTGTACAAATGAATTCCTCTTAGATCTAACATGTGACTCTGGAGCACAAAACCAGTCATAAGGGTCTTCTGTGAAGCTGAATAAATCATCTTTCCATTGATGTATGGTTTGTTATGATAGGACAATATTTGTCTGAGATACAACTATTAGAAAATCTGGAATCTGAGGGAGCAAAAAAATCTAAATATTGAGAAAATCACCTTTAAAGTTGTTCAAATGAAGTTCTTAGCAATGCATATTACTAATCAAAAATGAAGTTTTGATATATTTACGGCAGGAAATGTACTAAATATCTTCATGGAACATGATCTTAATATCCTAATGATTTTTGTCATAAAAGAGAAATGTATAATTTTGATCCATACAATGTATTGTTGTCTATTGCTACAGATATATCTGTGTTACTCATGACTGCTTTTGTGGTAATCATAAGAATTCATAAACATGCTTGAAGTGAAAAAAATAAAGAAATTAAAGCAGCAGCAGGACCATATGAATGAAAAACAAAACTGAGATGAAGAATTCTAACAAAAAATGAAATGAACCAAAGGACAATGGATTATAATAAAGAAAATTTATTTCTGAAACATAACAGAAATCTGTAAAGTAAGCATCCATTCATGCACAAACACAAAACGAGGATGAAACGCACACAACGGCCTTGAAACAGACGGTGCAACGCAACAAAATTACAAACATTCCTCAAATAATAATTAAGACAAATGTTGTGATTTGGTTAAAAACAAAGGGAGCACAGCATATGTAAACATTAAGAAGACAAAAAAATGACAAAACAAAAGTTCCATTAACTGGAACAAATATGGCTAAAACTGAAATACTTTTTGCCAAGAAACCAAATTTTCTTAAAATAGACAACATTTGGTCCCCAATAAATGGTCCCTTTGATAATCTTAAGATTTCAAATAAAGATGATGTGCGCAGTGCAAGCTATTCTTCAACCTCTTCACTCCTTACGTCTGTGTAATCTTTGGTTGCTAATTTGCATATATCTTCTCCAACTGAACATTAAGATGATTGTCATAATGGCCTTTAATATGCAGTAAAAGGGTACTAATAAATATGAAATAACAGTGCCATGCAAACATTGAAAACTAGGGCTAACTTGTGTAAATGCTTCATCTAAACAGGCTAGACCTCTCTTCATAAGGACATGATCAAAACACTCGTTTACATGGTAAATATGATGAGATCATTGCCTCTAGTGCAATAACACTTATTAAACCAGTATATATCTATCCTCGAATCCACCCGTCTACAAACACATCTGCTCATAAACTGATCTGGTTTGAGATTTCCTCTAAATAAAACTGCACATCTCATACTGAATTTATATAATAGATCACCCATATTTCAGAGTAAATATTTCATCTAAAGTTATGAGATTGATGTTTAATTTAACAACGTTTAATAAAGTTCACTGCTAAAGTGTCAGAACTGAATGAACAGCATCCGATGGTGGAAAACCCCCAGATCACGTGACATGGAGAACTAACAGCAAACCATTCAATAGCCCTAATGTATGATATATAACGGCTGCGGTTCATTTGGGCAAGGACACGGATTTTAAATATTTCAAGCGTTTGTCATTTCTGAGGTCCTGCCTCCAAATCATCCAGTGAGAGGACTCTTCTGAGCACAGTTTCTGCTGCGGTTGAAACGATATCAAACACTGATTGTGCAACAATATGCAGCTAGTTTCTGTTTCTATTTCAATACACACATTCCTTGAAAAGTAGGAAAAAGCATTGGCGCTTCATAATGCACTTCTGGAAGAGTCAGCTCGTAGTGTTGTGTTTTTGGGAGATCTATAGTGTAAAGCACTGAATTGTAATCCCCTTTCACAGTCAATTAATTTAGCATTTAACATGCATGGCTTCATTGAAAGGCCTATGGTCATTTTCACACCATTTTGGTTTCGCAAAATAACTTCATTGTTGAAATTAAGACCCCCTTCAAAATAAAATAAAACCTAAATTAAGATTGCACAGACATGGCTTCAACAATCACCATAACACATATAGCTCTTGCTATTTGAGAATAAAATCAATCAAGAGTTAAAAAAAAAAAAAAAAAAAAAAAAAAAAAAAAACTTTTACAAAAAGCACAATAATGGACTGAAGCGGTCCATTCACGGCGACAGTGACTGAGGGAGCGGAAATAAAACGGTACATTAATCTTGAAGGAACAGTTCACCTAAAAAAGGAAATTGTGTCATCATTTCCTCAAGCGAATGCCGTTACAAACCCATAAGACTTTGGTTCATCTTCAAACACAATTTGACATTATAAATGAAACCTGAAAGATTTCCGTCCCTCCAATGAAAGTCCAGGTCACCAAAACTACTTAGAAGAGTTTATAAAGGCACCATAAACGAATCCATATGAGCTGAGTGCTGTTTATAAGGCTAAATATTGATGGACACACATGGCATATCAAATATGTGTACGCTCAATGTTTGTGTGTGAATAAAAGACTAAATTAAATCTGTATCTCTTCACCAGACAACGGTAGCGCTGTCAAACGATTAATCGCATCCAGTTATTGTTCACATACTATGTGTGTAATGTGTATATTTATCATGTATATATAAAAACACGAGTATATATTTTGAAAATATTTACATTTATATATTAATATGCTTACATTTTATATTATATATAAATATATTTAATAAATAAACAATTTCTTAAATACATGCATGTGTTTGTATTTTTATACACACATGATAAATATACAGTATATATTATGTAAACAAGTTTTATTTTGGATGCGATTAATTGTTTGACCGCACTAATTCATATGGATTTGTTTTGCCTTTTTGGCAGTTTTTGTTGCCCGTTACCTTCTTTATTTTAGACCGAGACAAATTTCTCAGGTTTTATGAATCTTCATCTGCGTTTCGAAGACTGACCAAAGTGAGTAAATGATGACAAAATGTTCAATACGTGCGAAGTCTCTTCAACTCGGTCCTTCTCTGTGAAAACAGGTGTGATTTGAGCAGACGGACTGCAGTAAATCACACACACCTCGATCTATCTCCAAGGCACTATCTTTCCTTTCAAACTCCTCCCTGACGGGGTTCTCCTCAACACGCTCTCCCACCTGCCTTCCTCCCTGTACATGCTCTCTCGCTCCTGCCTCCTCCTCCTGCTCCTCTCCCTCATCCTCCTCCTCTGCTCCCTGGCGGCTCGGGGCAGGAGGACTGGGAGCTTGCTGACTCTCTCTCTGCGCAGGATCCCGCAGGCCTGCAGGCGTCTCAGCTGATTCTGAGGCAGCTCCTTCAGCAAACGCTTGGCTAAACGCAGCACCACGGAGTTAGCGAGGTCCGTCAGAGTGCCGAGAGGCCGGCGGATGAACCGTCGGCCCAAAAGCACACACCGCGCAAACAAGACGGAGTATCTGCTTTTGGCCTGATACTCCACTCCGAGGCTTCTCAAAGGCACAGGGATTCTGGACTGCCGCCCCGCCCAGTTGCGTCCGGCTTTGGGGAACATGTCGTAAAGGCTTCGCTCGGTCAGGCCACCGAGGAGCGACTGGCACACGGCGAACATTGGCTTGGGCAGACGGAACAGAACTCGCATCCAGAGGCGATTGAGTTTGCGCGGGGCACTCTGGAGGAAAACCCTGGCTGGACGCAGCACCAGAACCACCACCAGATAGAGGGTGAGGAAGAGCGACGGCGAGCTGAGAAAAGACGCCGAGATCAAGGCCACCGGGACGTAATAGAGCCCCAAGCTCAAAGATAAGCCCAGACTGAAGAGCCCGGAGCCCCAGGAGGCCAGCGAGAGGAACGTGGAAAACGAGAGCGAGCAGCAGGAGCGCAGAAATAGATAAGAAAAGACGAGCGCCAGGAAAGCCAGCTCGCCCGAGAGAAGCACGGAGGCGAGTGAAGGCAGCAGAGGCGAGCGGCGCAGGGAAAGCAGGAAGACGGAGAGGAAGAGGAGGGTGAGGACTGACGGACGCACGGCGGCGGAGAGCGAAAGCGCGAGGCAGATGGCGTGAGAGAAGAGCGAGGGAAGCGACGCCTGGGAAGAGGATGGGGAGGGAGGTGTATAGACCGGCGGAGGCTCCAGCTCTTCTAGCGTATCTGGGAAGTAGAACTCAGAGAGCTCGTCTGCGTCGCGCTCCAGAGAGCGGCGCTCAAAGGAAGGGGTGGGAAACAGCTCTGACGGACAACCGTCAGCCACCCCTCTATCCTCTTCCTCAAACTCTGATTCGCTGCTGCAGTCGTCCCAAGGACGGCCTTCTACTCGTCTGGGATCAAGTTTGTCTTCAACCTGCTGCGGTTCATCTAACTTCTCTTTTGCACTTTCGCCTGCATCTTTTCCTTCTCCGTCTACCGTTTCACATAGCTCAGTAAAAGTCTCTTCGATGCCTTCTATTTCTACAGCTGACTCCTCAAGCTGCATCTCATCCCCGTCTATCTTTTCTCCATCTCTACTCAGCTGTTCCTCTGGCCCCACCCATTCAGTTCCAAGCCCCTCCCCCTCGCTAGCATGCCCCTCCCCCTCTCTAACAGGCCCCTCCTCCTCTCTGATAGGCCCCTCCCCAGTACTCTGGCAGTCACTCACTCTCAGGCTCTTGGGCTGCTGGCGGACTTCGGCGGCATGTTTTTGCCGCAGCTCTTGCTCGCGCCGCTTGTTGTACTCCATCTGGTTGGTGAGCTCGGTCTGGTGCTGCGTGCGGATCAGATCGGCCCGTGTGTGCTGCACCAGACCCAGCTGCCTGAACTCCAGCTCCTGAGTCGACTCGTGATGCCGCAGCAGCATGGCACACTCCAGGTCCTTCAGAGTCTGTTTCTTGTTCAGGTCCTGTGGAGGGACAAACAGAGATGTGTTGTTAGAAACGCATCGGGAAACTGTGGTCAGGCATAAACAAGTGTGTGGCATTTAATTGGTGGTTTCCATCGGAATGGTGCTGTTCACGAGTTAGTTCCCTTTGGAAAGTGTTGGCGGTGTGGAAATCATTCATTCGCAGTTGCATCCGTGATCAACAAACTCGCTGGCCGTTTGTGCAGCGTTTCCTATTACCTACCTAGACTGTGGCAGCCTGGCAATAATTAACCAAAAATATTTTACACTGCTCACATTAACATTAAAGATCTCTAATATTAGTTTTGTTTGCTTTGGCAAAGCGTGTCAATTGAACAAAAATGTCAAATGTGATACGGCTTTGTGTATACATCAAATCTGCTGTTGTTGATTAAAGTATAGAGTCTAACGCACTGCATGTTTTACAGCGAAGCATGGTAGCGTGTTCATTTACAAGCGACAGGCTCATGAGCCGGTGTTCTCAGCGTCTTACGGCGGCACGCTTCATAGTAAATGCAGCAAACTCCATCTCTGCATGTGCTGAGAGTTTAAGGTGCGTTTGAGAACGCCAGTTATGCTTTTTCACATTCGTATAATTTCCAACAATATACAAAAACGTAAACTTTGTTTTGCAGTTTTCCGCCAAAATAAAAGCTGAATGGTTTAACTCTGCAAGTGAAGAAATGAAGACATGGTTTTTTGTAATTTACTACTGTAAAGTACAGTAGTGAAGGCTCTAAGGATCATCAAACACACATTTGTGTTGCGTTTTACTTTATTTTATATTCATTCATTCTTCCTTTATAATCATTTATTATTCAATGTAATCTTGCAATCATTTACAATTACTATAAAATAATTTATATAATTTGAATAATAGTTTTAAAACCATTTTATGTATTCATTTCATGGATTTATTCATTATTTGTTAAACTGTTAATACAGTTTTGGGTAACAGACAAACACTTGTTTTGAGACCAGAGAAGACTTGCTGTTAATGGGTTTTGGGTATTAGACAATTTCGCTGACCATACAAACGCATATTTTCTGAGAGGATGTGGAGTCCAGGGCTGGATCTGATATTTCTGGCGTGGAGGTATGATCTAACAGTAGTTTATATTCTTATTAGGAAATAATCTTTTTTTTTTATTTTACAATGCAATTGCATTACAATAGTAATATATTTCTGTCTAAGAGATGAGAATTTTTTTTAAAAAGCTCAATTTGGTTTACTAATAAGGGGTTGACGCTCTTAATTTTGCTCTGAAAGTGCATTTAACAAAAATATGAAAAAAAACCAAATAAATCCACTAAATCCTGTGGGAAACACTGCATGTGACTGAATACGTGAGAGGCAGGTTCACCAGTTTGTTCTTGCTCGTTCCTCTGCAAACACACTGTCATATGAAACATGTCAATTTTCTGAAAAGGAATCAAGCTAATGATCTGGACAGAGGATTGGCTCTTGGCTCTGTACCTCTCGGAGCAGGTCTTGCTCCAGGTTGTGGCGAGAGAGCAGCATCTTCCTCTTGTACTGGCGGCCCTGCAGTTCGTAGTACTGCCTCTGTCTGCGCAGTAACCCCGCCTCCTCCTCCGCCTGCAGCTGCTGCAGACACTCCTTCTGCTGCACCAGCCACTCCTGCTTCTCCCGCTTCGGCGTGGACTGGTTCTCACTGAGCTCCTGCACACAGGAGAAGCATTCATCAGCACACGAGAGAGAACCAGACGAGCGAAGCACTCTCCGCTGTACCTCTTTGAGCTGCTCCTTGCGCTGCCTGTACTGCCGCTTCTGAGACTCCAGCAGGCTGCTGAGCTCCTTCTTCTGCTGGCCCAATATGTGTTGCTGGAACTTCTTCTCTTCTGTGAGAGTGCCCTTAGACTGAGACAAGATAGGGGGTGTGAAGAACAGAAGAGAGAGGAAGAGTGAAGAACAGAACAGAGGAGGAGGAGGAGGAGTGAGGAACAGAACGGAGAGGAGGAGGAGTGAGGAACAGAACAGAGAGGAGGAAGAGTGAGGAACAGAACAGAGAGGAGGAGGAGTGAAGAACAGAACGGAGAGGAGGAGCAGGAGGAGTGAAGAACAGAACGGAGAGGAGGAAGAGTGAGGAACAGAACGGAGAGGAGGAGCAGGAGGAGTGAAGAACAGAACGAGAGGAGGAAGAGTGAGGAACAGAACGGAGAGGAGGAGGAGTGAAGAACAGAGGAGGAGGAGGAGTGAAGAACAGAACGGAGAGGAGGAAGAGTGAAGAACAGAACGGAGAGGAGGAGCGAAGAACAGAACGGAGAGGAGGAAGAGTGAGGAACAGAACGGAGAGGAGGAGGAGTGAAGAACAGAGGAGGAGGAGGAGTGAAGAACAAAACAGAGGAGGAGGAGGAGTGAAGAACAGAACGGAGAGGAGGGGGAGTGAAGAACAGAAAGGAGAGGAGGAGGAGTGAAGAACAGAAAGGAGAGGAGGAGGAGTGAAGAACAGAAAGGAGAGGAGGAGGAGTGAAGAACAGAACGGAGAGGAGGCGGGAGTGAAGAACAGAACGGAGAGGAGGCGGGAGTGAAGAACAGAACGGAGAGGAGGAAGAGTGAGGAACAGAACGGAGAGGAGGAGGAGTGAAGAACAGAACGGAGAGGAGGAAGAGTGAAGAACAGAACGGAGAGGAGGAGCAGGAGGAGTGAAGAACAGAACGGAGAGGAGGAAGAGTGAGGAACAGAACGGAGAGGAGGAGGAGTGAAGAACAGAGGAGGAGGAGGAGTGAAGAACAAAACAGAGGAGGAGGAGGAGTGAAGAACAGAACGGAGAGGAGGGGGAGTGAAGAACAGAAAGGAGAGGAGGAGGAGTGAAGAACAGAAAGGAGAGGAGGAGGAGTGAAGAACAGAAAGGAGAGGAGGAGGAGTGAAGAACAGAACGGAGAGGAGGCGGGAGTGAAGAACAGAACGGAGAGGAGGCGGCAGAGTGAAAAACAGAACGGAGAGGAGGAGAAGGAGTGAAGAACAGAAAGGAGAGGAGGAGGAGTGAAGAACAGAACGGAGAGGAGGAGGAGGAGTGAAGAACAGAACGGGGAGGAGGAGGAGTGAAGAACAGAACGGGGAGGAGGAGGAGTGAAGAACAGAACGGAGAGGAGGAGGAGTGAAGAACAGAACGGAGAGGAGGAGGAGGAGTGAAGAACAGAACGGAGAGGAGGAGGAGGAGTGAAGAACAGAACGGAGAGGAGGAGAAGGAGTGAAGAACAGAACGGAGAGGAGGAGGAGGAGAAGGAGTGAAGAACAGAAAGGAGAGGAGGAGGAGGAGAAGGAGTGAAGAACAGAAAGGAGAGGAGGAGGAGTGAAGAACAGAACGGAGAGGTGGAGGAGTGAAGAACAGAACGGAGAGGAGGAGGAGTGAAGAACAGAACGGAGAGGAGGAGGAGTGAAGAACAGAACGGAGAGGAGGAGTGAAGAACAGAACGGAGAGGAGGCGGAGGAGTGAAGAACAGAACGGAGAGGAGGCGGAGTGAAGAACAGAAAGGAGAGGAGGAGGAGTGAAGAACAGAACGGAGAGGAGGAGGAGTGAAGAACAGAACGGAGAGGAGGAGGCGGAGTGAAGAACAGAACGGAGAGGAGGAGGCGGAGTGAAGAACAGAACGGAGAGGAGGAGGAGGAGTGAAGAACAGAACGGAGAGGAGGAGGAGGAGGAGGAGTGAAGAACAGAACGGAGAGGAGGAGGAGGAGGAGTGAAGAACAGAACAGAGAGGAGGAGTGAAGAACAGAACAGAGGAGGAATGAAGAACAGAACAGAGAGGAGGGGAGGAGGAGGAGTGAAGAACAGAACAGAGAGGAGGAGGAGTGAAGAACAGAACGGAGAGGAGGAGGAGGAGGAGGAGGGGCGAAGAACAGAACGGAGGAGGAGCGAAGAACAGAACGGAGGAGGAGCGAAGAACAGAACGGAGGAGGAGCGAAGAACAGAACGGAGGAGGAGCGAAGAACAGAACGGAGGAGGAGCGAAGAACAGAACGGAGAGGAGGAGGAGCGAAGAACAGAACGGAGAGGAGGAGGAGCGAAGAACAGAACGGAGAGGAGGAGGAGCGAAGAACAGAACGGAGAGGAGGAGGAGGAGGAGCGAAGAACGGAAACGGAGAGGAGGAGCGAAGAACAGAACGGAGAGGAGGAGGAGGAGGAGCGAAGAACGGAAACGGAGAGGAGGAGCGAAGAACAGAACGGAGAGGAGGAGGAGGAGGAGCGAAGAACGGAACGGAGAGGAGGAGCGAAGAACGGAACGGAGAGGAGGAGCGAAGAACGGAACGGAGAGGAGGAGCGAAGAACGGAACGGAGAGGAGGAGGAGCGAGGAACGGAACGGAGAGGAGGAGCGATGAACGGAACGGAGAGGAGGAGCGAGGAACGGAACGGAGAGGAGGAGCGAGGAACGGAACGGAGAGGAGTGAAGAACAGAACAGAGGAGGAGGAGTAAAGAACAGAACAGAGAGGAGGAATGAAGAACAGAACAGAGGAGGAATGAAGAACAGAACAGAGGAGGAATGAAGAACAGAACAGAGAGGAGGAGGAGGAGGAGGAGGAGTGAAGAACAGAACAGAGAGGAGTGAAGAACAGAACGGAGAGGAGGAGGAGGAGTGAAGAACAGAACGGAGAAGAGGAGGAGTGAAGAACAGAACGGAGAGGAGGAGGAGTGAAGAACAGAACAGAGAGGAGGAGGAGTGAAGAACAGAACAGAGAGGAGGAGGAGTGAAGAACAGAACAGAGAGGAGGAGGAGTGAAGAACAGAACAGAGAGGAGGAGGAGTGAAGAACAGAACAGAGAGGAGGAGGAGTGAAGAACAGAACAGAGAGGAGGAGGAGTGAAGAACAGAACGGAGAGAGGAGGAGAAGTGAAGAACAGAACGGAGAGGAGGAGGAGGAGGAGTGAAGAACAGAACGGAGAGGAGGAAAGAACAGAACGGAGAGGAGGAGGAGGAGTGAAGAACAGAACAGAGAGGAGGAGGAGGAGGAGGAGTGAAGAACAGAACAGAGAGGAGGAGGAGGAGGAGTGAAGAACAGAACAGAGAGGAGGAGGAGGAGGAGTGAAGAACAGAACAGAGAGGAGGAGGAGGAGTGAAGAACAGAACAGAGAGGAGGAGGAGGAGTGAAGAACAGAACAGAGAGGAGGAGGAGGAGTGAAGAACAGAACAGAGAGGAGGAGGAGGAGTGAAGAACAGAACTTCATTTCTGCTCATCATCGATAGCTCCATCCCTGTTTTTCTGTTCCTCTCTCATTCGCGTTTTTCTTTTTCGGTCACTTTCTCCATTCATCCATCCATCCATCTATCTGTCTGTCTATCTAATCGTAGTGATGCGACACTCACCTCTTTCTCCAGGATGGCGTGGTGCTTCTTGCCAAGCTTGTCTGCTTCACTGCTGAAGCTGTTCCTCTGCGTCTCCAGCTCTTTGTCGAGCCTCAGCTGATGTTCGTCCATCTCGGCCTTCAGCTTGTTCTCCAGAGTCATCAGCTGCTTCTGGTGCTGCCTCCTCATGCGCTTGTATCTGGACATCTGCTCTCTGAGAGCCGAGCCCTGCTCGTGCTCCTGGATCTGACGGGTCACCAGCGAGGCCGTGCGGATGGTGGCGAAGTGGTCACGTCCCCTGCGCCGGCGGCCCCCAGAGGGGCCCTGCTGCTGGGAGTCCACCTCCGGCTGGTAGGGGTCGTCGTAGATATTATCATGGTTCTGTGGGGGATGAATGTGCATTTAGACTTGGAATAAAGAAGAATTTAAGTTTTTTGAAGATGACTCTTATGCTCATCAAGGCTGCATTTATTAGATCAAAAACACAATAAAAACAGTAATATATGAAATATTATTACAATTACAAACAGCTGTTTTCTATGTGAATATGTGTTAAACTGTAATGTATTTCTGTGATCTGCAGCTGTATTTTCAGCATCATTACTCCAGTCTTCAGTGTCACATGATCTTCAGAAATCATAATAATATACTGATTTACTGCTCAACAAACATTTCAGATTATTATCAATGTTGAAAACTGTTGTCCTGCACAATATTTTTGTGGAAACTGTAATACACTACCATTTATAAGTTTGGGAAAATTAAGAATGTTAAAAGTAACAGTACATTTACATTTACATTTAGCTGACGCTTTTATCCAAAGCGACTTACAATTGCTATATATGTCAGAGGTCGCACGCCTCTGGAGCAACTAGGGGTTAAGTGTCTTGCTCAGGGACACATTGGTGTCTCACAGTGGATTCGAACCCGGGTCTCTCACACCAAAGGCATGTGTCTTATCCACTGTGCCATCACCACCCAGATGACATTAATAACGAAAAAGAAAATTCTATTTCAAGTAAATGCTGCTCTTTTGAACTTTAACAATTCAGAAAAGAATCATCAGGGTTTCTTGAAAAATATTAGTCATTTCTTCAACATTTATATAAAACCTTTATTAACTCTTTCCCTGCCATTGACAGAATTTTCCACTTTCCACTTTTCACTGTTATACGGTAGGAGGAGCTCTTACACATCTTCTGAAAGAGTACTGAACGACGGGATCAAAACACGGCAAAGAAAAGCATAAACAAGTGATCGCATATGTAAACGGATCCATCTGTAAAATAACACGATCAACAAACTTTAATCATTATATAAATCAAAACTGCCTAGTGTTACTGAATGAAATGTTGATCCAGGAGTAAGCTTTGGATGTGGTGATGGAAGCGACTCCATCTGTGTTTTGATCATTGCTCTAAATCTAAACCGGACAGGGTCTTCGACAAAACCATGGTTTTCTCGGCCTTTTGTTCTGAATGTTGCTTTTTAATAAAACTTACCCACATTCAAAGTGTTGATAAAAAAAATATATATTTTTTGGCTGTTGTTTAAAGCCTAGCCTCTGTTTGTTGTTCAGATACTCAAAGCAGAACATTCTCAGTGCCATTATATGATGAAAAATGCTTGCAGTGGCTGACAACTTTTTCAAAAAACACAGGTGGGGAAAGAGTTAATAACGGAGCATATTAGAATGATTTCTGAAAGATCACATGACACTGAAGACTGGAGTAATTATGCTGGAAGTGTCATTTTAAGGCACTGAAGTGTAGTTTGAGCACACGGGGCTCAGTCGAAGCCGTACCAGAGGTTTGTGCAGCACTGAGCTGTTGGAGGTCACTGTATGCTCGCCCTCCTGCATCATGGCCATCTCTCCGCTGTCGTCCGAGCCGTCCGCGAGGCTGTTCACCGAAGAGCTCTGGGAGCTGGCGCTGATGGACATGGACGGCAGCGAGTGGGAGCTCTCCATGCTGTTCACCGTGCCCGTCCGCAGCATGTACTGCTCCACATCCTAGAGACACGAGAGGGCATTAAACACAAATGAGACTGAGTCCCCCGCTCCTGTGATCAGCTGGAAATGCCATCATGAACAGCTGGGAAAGAAACAGAGTGTCCATGCAGTCGGGCTTAAAGTGGCAGCAGCCTCATAAACCTGCTGCAGTTGTTAATACTAATCAAACAACAAAAGACAAGGAAAATCACTCAATGCTCTTGACTGAATAACATTATTTGCTTTAATAAAATATAAAATAAACAGGTTATAGTTGTCACAGCTAGTAAAAATAAAAATCTGAAAGAAAAAGTTAAGCGTGTGCATTATTTATTAAAGAATTTGAGAAGATACATTGTAGTGCATCAAATTGAATTAAAATTGTCAAGATTTCCAACTCGTGTGTTCATAACACATCTTTAACAGATTACGGTGTAAAACACGGATAGTAAGCAGAACAGTTTTATCCAGCGATTGTCAGAATTATGGTCTCATAACAAAGGATCAAGAGTAAAGATTGAAAAATATGCAAAGGAAAGAAAAGAAAAGCCATTTCAGAAGCAGAGCTACACTGATAGAAATGATTTTGTGGTGAAGTAAATACTACAGAAAAACAAATGTAATTTCTACATTAAATTTAGTTCAGGCAAGAATTAAAAAAGAAAAAAGTAAATTCAATAGTACTCAATTTAAGCTTGTATATTTACTTGTATAAGTATATTTTACTTGGAATTGTTTGTTCTTTTTACAAAGATTGTTTAAGTAAATATCAATGTGGCATGATCCCGTTGTTCCCATCATGCAATTGGGCATGGATAATTTTTGCTGTTTTCGAGATGTATTTACACTGTTTTATGATTGCTTTTGTTGTTAAGTAACTTGCTGTTTTGTGACATCTGGAGTTCATTTCTTACTCAAAATGACCCATTCATACTCAAACACTCTTCACTGATTGTCAATGTCATTGTGTATCATGTGCCAAGTATTCAGGTCTGTGTTCATTCAGTTAGTAACTATATTGAGTAAACAGATTACCTTAAAAAGAATAACAAGCTGTCTACTTGCTTACATGCGTGATTGTAACTTAACCACATGTTTTAGAGGCATTTTTTTTCAGTGCTATGTTGTTTGAGTAAAGTTTACAAAACGTGACTGAGTGAAATGTACTCGAGTATTGCAGGGTAAACTTAAAATAATTAAGCAGAAATTACTCATCAAACTCAACATAAAGTTGTTATCGTGACAGGCCTACGCATGCCCAGTAGTTTTAGCTGAACCCCTTCTAGCCTCAACCACTACAAAGACAAAGCTCCTCACAATAGCGGCCCTTGAAAGTAAATAAGGTCATTCTGGAGTTCATATTGACTTTAAGGTGAGCTACTGTAAATCAATGCGTCAATTTGCCATGATGTCACAGACAAATCACTCAAGCACACTCGAGGTCAAAAGGGTGCAAAAGAACAAAGACTCAAACTCCAAACGTCTGAAACATGAGCTGACGAATGTCTGAAACCAAACCCTAAATCAGGTTTTGTCTGTTATTAAACCCTATTCTTCTCTGGTGCTGCCACGTGACAATCATGTGAGAGGACAGCAGACTTATTTACTGTCCTGACCAACCAGCACATCTGATATTCCCAAATATAGCTGTTCTACTGCCAGAACGAACGGATCATGTCGCGTGACCCTGAAAATCAACTTTTCTTTTTTTGACAAGACAAGTTGAAAGGTCATCCCACCTCTTCCTCCTCGGTCCCCTCGGTGGCGGGGCCATTGAGTGTCTCCTGGAAGAGGATCTTCTTCATCTTCCGGTACTGCAGGTTATCCAGCTCCCTCACAGCGTCTTTAGTGCGTGCGATCAGATCCATCACCGCCGTCACCGGACGCTCGCGGCACAAGAAGTGATGCTGGAGAAACAAAGCCCAGAGGATCATCTCAAAACCTCAGTGTCTGGAACGCATCATGTCTAACAAAATAGTCTTAAAAAAGACGCTTACTTTAAGCAGCACATCAGAGGTAGGTCTGTCCTGGGCGATCTTCTGCAGACAAGAGTCTACGAAGTTACAGAAATAATCCGACCTGAGAGGTTAGGAAACAAAACATGCAAATCAATAGGCAGCATCTTGTTAGGGCAGCTGTAATTAATTATAAACAATTCTATAAAACTATTACATATATTGTTAGTATGAAACAATCACTCATACCATGATATAATATCTTGGTTGTATCACCACCCCTAATTTTTTGTAATAAACATAAATATGACTTATTCTAATTACTTAGTAATATTTACCAAATTGACACACATTTGAAGGCTACATACACAATACTATATTATATACAAATGCTTTTTATAAGTATTTTACAGCATAAAGAAAATGGTTTTAGGCTTTGAGGTTGAATTTTCTGCAATCTCTAATCAGAATGCTTGAGGAATATCAATGCAGCGCTGCTTTGGAAACAGTGTGGAGGAAGCCTCTACCAGTGATTGGACTGCAGGACCGGGCTCTCGTTCTGGGCGATGTGGTATAAGGCACTCATAGCATTCATATTAAACAAGGGAGGCTTTCTCTCCGCTACAACACAGGAAAAGGAAACAAGCAAGTGGTTAGCTGCAAGGCCTCCATTGTAAGCATAAGACTATAAACAATCATTTAATATTATGGTCTGTGGTGATCAACAGCAAGCCACCAATGTGCTGCACAGACTCTGAAAACAGGTACATTTCCCAGCAGAGATGCACTGTGTTCTCTTTCAGCAGGCTCTGGACTAGGGTTGGGTATCGAAAACTGGTTCCATTTTAGAACCGCTTCCAAATTTCCAAGAACCGGGTGTTTGATAAGACACGTGCATTTCGATTCTGCATTCGCATTTTAATGTGATTTAAAACATTAAAACAAAACAGCGGTCTCGTTGCGGGTTCCTGGTTTGTGTTCGTTCTCCAACCATTCTGTGTATTTCCACAGAGCCGGAAATGGCTTCTTTCATATTTATCGACCAGTATGCAGAAAACTACCTCAGTATATCATCATAAACAGCCGTTTTTGTCTTACGTGAATGTAAACATGAGAAAGAAAATGTTTGTGTACAGTATTTTTAGATCTGCGTGCGTTCGGTGTTAAAGAGACAGCAGCCTAATAAGCCGTTAATGTTAATCAAAGAACAAAAATCATTCACTGATCTTGACAATATCTTTAATAACTTTAATATTTTATTTACAAAAAGAAAACTATGCAATGATTTTAAACTTTTAATTACAGTTTCTGTACCTGAAATTTGGTTCAGTTGTATTTATTTATGCTATTGCTAATTGATTTGTTTGTTCTTATTTTATTACAGACTGTTTACTTGTCTTTAACACTAATATTTGAAATTTATATTAGTCTAGTTGTTTTTGCTGTGGTATTTTTGTTAAAAGCATTGGCAAAAGCTCCTCTTCTGTAGGCTGCTGATTCTTGTGTTATTCAGCTGCAAAAGAATGCTTTGTAAAATGATACAGAATAAATGTCTGACTTTATTTTGTGTGTGGGGGGGTTGGGGGGGTTAAATCTTATTGGAATCGAAACTAGGAGTCGGTAAGAATCGGAAATGATCAAATTCAAACGATATCCAACCCTACTGTGGACAGCAGAGATGCCTCACCAAGCTCTATGCAGGTGATGCCGAGTGACCACACATCAGCCTTCCCGTCATACTGGCCTTCATCCATGGCGAGGATGACCTCTGGAGCCATCCTGCAAACACAGCACAACTCACTCATACCTGTCCTCATTAGATCCCTCTAACGTCTGAGTAAACCACTTACTTCATTAAATTAAGAGTGTATTTCTGCCTAATGTGTTGTTGTAAGGAATGGGAAGTGTTTTTGTACCAGTAAGGTGTGCCCACAAAGGAGTTGGCAGGAGCAACGATGGAGGCGGAACCGAAGTCTCCCAGTTTGACCTGGCCAGGCTCTGTCAGTAAGATGTTCCCTGCTTTCACATCCCTGTAGAGGAAGAAACATCTCGATTATTGTTGTAACTGAAGGCGACAGCAGAGAGCTGACATTTCCCCAACATTTTCATATTAATATTCTATGCACTGGTTAGTTCACAGCAACATTTTCCACCTAAAACTGATTTCCAGGGGCATTTGTGCCATTATGAGCAACGTTCTCTAACCTTATTAGATTTATGAATCATCCTTAATTTCAAATTAATAATAACCGAATGCGATTCATCAGCGATAATGAATGTGATATTGCGTAGTCTGTCAGCGATCTACGGCTGTGTAGTAAACGCCGCTCCATCTGAAAGCAGGTGATGTAGATGTACTACTAATCACAGAACCGGCTTTACTGACCAGATGCGCATGACAATCACATGCACCTGCAGCCCTAATTTGGATATATCTACACTTCAATTAAACTGCATAAATAATGCTATGAGATACAATATTTTGAATGTTGTAAAATGTAATGATTTTTAAAAAAGTTAAATATGAAACTAAACCACTCGCAGGTCACTGCCTTCATCAGTGAGTCACTGAATAATTAACTCAACCAATTCTTCAAACGGCGGATTCATTCAGAAAAGCAGCAAGTGACTGTCTTTATAACCAGCTCATTGAGTCACTGATTCGTTCATAAAGACAGATTCATACAGTAACAAAACATCCGTGTTTTATTCAGCTCTGTTGCAACTTTGTCTTTTGTGAGTAAGTTTGCAAATGTGAGTAAAAATAGACAATAGTGTGTCAAATGTAAATCGCACTATTAACTTCTTGTTTTTAAGAACCAGTGTATAAAGTCAATATCACATTTAGAATCATGCTGATATTCAGGAAAAAGCGAGCTTGTATGATACATCGCTTGCTCCATAATGTCAGCATCCACATTGTTGAAGCCACAGTTAGAATATTTCTGAACACAAGATGCATCTCACACACCTATTTCGCACCATGCTTTTGCTAAAACCAAGAATCGAGCGGCTCTGTACCTGTGAATCATGTTGTGCGAGTGGAGGTATACCAAGCCCTGCAATGCACCATGGGTAATGGCTGCAATCTCCACTTCCTGTAATGGCTTCTTGTGCACTGAGGGAAAGAGGAAGATAACAAAGGGATCCTGTTTTTTGTTTCTGCAATCATCTGCATCATTTTACACTTCTGCATCCGATGAACGGCTCTGAACGTGCTTCCAGAAACAATTCACTCACCTTCCAGCAGATCTGAGGCCGAGCCCAAACAGTACTCCATCACCAGCTGCAGGAGAAGGTGGAGAGAAAGAAAAGGTATAATTGCTGTTAGCAAGTGACAAGTGGTGCGTTTGGGGCTGCTATTGTATTAAATGGAAACAGTGCTAGCGGGTCAGTACATTGTCTTCCCTGAGCGAGGCTTGTGAAGAGCCTTCCTCCCACACACAGAAGCACTCACCCATGCTGTGTGTTCACGCAGGTAGCAGCCTCTGTACTCCACTGTGTTGGGGTGCCGCAGCTTTTGAAGGAACTTCACCTCTTTGACGATATCCTGCCATTTCTGCAGCAGGAACGAGAGAACAATGGAACAATCAAGGGACTATTGAGCGTCAGCTTCTGCGCCCCTTCGGTTCAAACGCTGTATTTCTGGTCTATGCGAGTGTGGGAAACACAACCAAAAGTGTGTTCCTATCAAATGTGTTGTGGAGAGATTGCAAATGAGGCGTGAGCTGTTCAAGTGTTCTGCAGCACAGCGATGGGAGTCGTTTTCAGCGTTTAAATGGCACAACCGTCTATTTTAGCCAGAGAGACGCTGCATGATTTGCATAATTTGAATACAATGCTGGAGCTAGCAAACAACCGAACTTGGTAACATGCCGGTAAACACAAGAAACGGTATTCTATGACCGCATATGAACTCTGTTACAGAACACGCAGCGCTGCTTTCCTATCGCTAGCCTACATAGGCAGCATCCTAACTATAACCTCACAAGAAGCGCTCTATAGATGGAATGGAGAATGGAGTGCATTGGTCTGGGTTCTGGAAGTGTTTTTCCCGACAGGTTTAAAGTCTTTTAAGATTTATAAGCCATGAACCAAAAAACAGCAGCGAGGAGAATGACAGCATTACAAACTTTGAAGCAAAAAATGATTGTAAAATTAGACAAAAGTACAAGACTAAGCACTCCAGCCAGCTTTAATGAGGGAAAGAACTACAATCCCATTAATGACATCATCAAATTAAACATGACAGAAATATAAACCTATTCATTTTATGTTGCTTGTGTGTATATTTACTAGGGGTGTAACGTTACACGCAATCATGCCGAAAATGTTCAGTACGTGTCTTTCTGTTCCGTAAATTATCTTCTTTTGTTTCATAGTTTATGTTAGGCCATTGTAGCCTAAATGTTTTACGTGTAAGAAACTGTTCTTGATTCAACAAAATATTTCTTTCTGAATCTACTATTTGTAATGTCTACTTGACATTTTCTCATTTAACACAAAAATAGCTTTAAATAATCTTTTGTGGGTATTTTCAGTCAAATTTATTTTGTGATTAGATTAATTAATCGACACCATTAGGGCTGTCGCGATTCGTCGCCTATTCGTTTTTTTTTTTAAATCCTTGACTTCATTTTGAGAATCCATAAAACACATTATTAGACTGTTTTCCAAGGCTGCATGATATATTCAACACATTTAAACATCATAATTAAGCAGAATTGTGAACTCTCAAACGCTATGATCTAATGAAATAATGATATGATGCAGTTCACACAGTATATGGTCTTTAATTATGTCCATGCGTGTAGTTAAGCTCGTGCGTCTCACAGCGGCTCCTCAGAAACTGTGATTATTTACATGAGAAGCGTCTCAAACTCATCTCTGCTGTTCTGAGTTTATAACCTTCATCTGGGAACACATCAGATTTGTGAGGTAAATCATTTATAAATCTACTCAAACACAGGAGAATACATCGAGATTTCACAATAAAAGCTCAAGCCCTCGCTCTGAGTTACACGGTTTGATCTCCACATATTCATTTAATTACAGCAGCTGGAGCATTTCTGTCCTAAAGAGATGGACAAATATTAAAGATACGTTTGAATTAAATGGAGCGTGGTCAATATTAAACAAGGTTTAGATAACGCAGTAATGTGTAAAAACAGGGAGCTGCTGCAGGTCTTTGCTGTGATGCGTAATCTACATTAGCTCTATTGTTTATAATATATTATGTATTTAACAGTTTTGTTCAATAAAACCATATGATTTCTTGCTTTTGATACTTTCCTTGAACTAATTATTATTGCATCATTGCTATTATATATGTATTTTAAGTCATTTTAAAGGCTATTGTTCACTTACATCTATTCTATTACCACAAACAACTTAATTATAATTATAGGGCCCTATTAAATCAGTTTTATTTCCAACTTCATTTTTTTCTTAAATTTTTCTATACTCTGTTTTAAAGGTTAAATTAAATTTTATTAATCAAAAAGCCTGTCTAATTAGAGTTTTACAGTGTTATCTGTACCAAATTCTGTTTTCCATTATTTTCTGGATTCCATTTTAATGGTTCCATTAAATTTTAATAATCAAAAGCATCTCCAATTAATTGATTTTATATATATTTTAAGGTATATTTAAAAATATATAAAATATACATATTTTTTCCCTAAATATTTACATTTTTCACCTAAATAGATTCTGGTAAATCCTCCTTTAAAAAGTGTTTTGTGATGATGATGTTATTATTATGAGACTAGAACAGGTGGATATGATGTCATTCTCACACTATAATACTGAACTGATTTCAGTGATCTGGACTGAGATGGACACCTGCTTCTTGCACTCTGCTGCACTTTACTTTCGCTTTAAAAAAGGATTTCATAGAAATTTGGATTTCATTTGGTTTAATAAAATATTCTTAAGTAAAATTTATAATTTTTCATGGGAAATTAATCGTTTAGATTAATTGATAAATTAGTTGATAGATTAATCAAAATAAAAATAGTCGTTAGTGGCAACCCTGGACACTGGGTTACAAAAGGGATACGCTGTTCAAAGCGTAAACAGCGTTTCTGTGTACGGTGCTGCTGACGCAGAACAGCATACGCTGGTTACATATGTGATGCTCTCCAAACATGGCACTATAGGGTGACGCGGATGAGTCGTTATTTTTGTTTTTTTTGCGCACAAAGTATTCTCGTAGCTTCATAAAATAACGGTTGAACCGCTGATGTCACATGGATTATTTGAACGATCTCCTTGCTATGTTTCTGTGCCTTGATCGTGTTAGAATCCTTCCTGTCTATGGAGGGTCAGAGAGCTCTCGGAATTCATCAAAAATATCTTAATTTGTGTTCTGAAGAAGAACGAAGGTCTTACGGGTTTGGAATGACATGAGGGTGAGTAATTCATGACAGAACTTTCATTTTTGGGTGAACTATCCCTTTAACAACACTTTTTATTTTATAAATATTTAGTAAATCTATTACCAGACTGAATTATTTTGCTGATATTTCTTGTTTTTGGCCCAATTATGTACCCCTACAAACAAGCACAACAAACCAGTAGTTCTTTTTTTGACTTTTTTAATTGCATTTTAAAATTTAACCAGAAAAATCTCAATTGCATTTTTCCCCAAATCGTGCAGCCCTACTTTCCAGTGTGCTTGTGTTCACTCAAACAGGGTATACTTTGAAACACGTTTGCATCCAAACTGAAAGCAGTATAATATTCTGCCAACATTTTCAAACGTCCATGGTGTCAGAAGTCTGCCTATGATACCTAAAAAATGCTTTCCAGGTAGGCAGCTCAATAGGTTTTGGAACGGAGCCATCATCTTGCTCTTACATAAAGCCACCTGCACGATGTTCAAGTTTTATTGCAGCATGATTCTAGCAGAGTCACACTGCTTTAACTAAAGATGTAGGAACACTGTGTTGGTGTGTTTGTGTTCACCTCATTAGACTGCTTGCCACTGTAGGACATCTTCTTGATGGCCACCACCTCATTGGTGCGGATGTCATGGGCCTGTAAGAAGCGTTCAAACACACGTGAGGCACAGTCGCTTCATCTCTGCTCACTGATCTGTGCTGCAGCTCTGAACTCACAAAGTAGACGGCTCCGAAGCTGCCATGGCCGATCTCCCGCAGGTCTGTGAAGAGTTTCTCAGGATCCTCCTTGTAAAAAAGTTCCGCCACCTCTGGGTCCTTGAGACTCCCAGCCCGCGCACTCGACGGCATGGCCAGCGCCTTCACACACACACACACACACACACACACACACGACAGGGAGTTTGCACATTAACATCTGAGGAAACAGGAATGGAATGACCATATGTGACCCTGGAGCACAAAACCAGTCATAAGGGTCAATATTTTGAAATTGAGATGTATACATAATAAATAATCTCTCCATTGATGTATGGTTTGTTATGATAGGACAATATTTGTCTGAGATACAACTATTTGAAAATCTGGAATCTGAGGGAGCAAAAAAATCTAAATATTGAGAAAATCTCCTTTAAAGTTGTTCAAATGAAGTTCTTAGCAATGCATATTACTAATCAAAAATGAAATTGATATATTTACAGTAGAAATTTACAAAATATCTTCATGGAACATGATCTTAATATCCTAATGATTTTTGTCATAAAAGAGAAATGTATAATTTTGACCCATACAATGTATTGTTGTCTATTGCTACAAATATACCTGTGTTACTGATGACTGCTTTTGTGCTCCAGGGTCACACATTTAAATACAGCATGAACCCATGAATCTAGGAGACAGCCTAACACTTCCTGTGAGCTGATAAATAAGAGGCCAGTCCTATATTTCTTCAACAAAACATTAACAATTAATTCTAACAACCAATAATAGAAACATTCATCTATATCAAAACTGGGCACATATGGAGCAGAACGGGTATCTGAGACCTGTAAGAAGGCTCTGACTTAATCCAATTCCTGTAACTTGTAGAGCTGGGCCGACTATCAATTACTCAATTTTACTCAATCTTCATATTGTTGAACTGATATCAGTTCTTAAATCAGTCTTTCAGTCTATGGTGTTTTCTCACTAAACCGCATTAAACAGTATGTCAAATAACGACACATTTATCATAGAAAAGCCATTCAATGCCCATAAACTCAAATTATAAATGTCTGCATACAGTGTTGATTATTACATTTAAAAATAAACTGCAGTTGAATATAATAGTTTGGGCTGCGTGTTAATTTAACCTTTAATGTACCAGCTGACAGTATAGTATATATGACACTTTTCTCATGCACTATATCTGAGATTTCTCCAAACTAATCAATACTCAATTATATCAACTACAGATGTATAAATAAAGACAACAAAATTAAATAGACGAATACACACATTTTTGCCTTTTTTAACTACTTTGCATTGATTGGCTTAATTATTGACCAAAATGATCCAGAAATAAATATGTTTGCTGTGAAAAGTATGCAAACAACTAGGATTATCCTTTCACTAAAAGATGTATTTGAAGTCAGGTATTTATGGAAATGACAAATTTGCAGCCACGTTTAGCATCCCTGTCTAAATGAAAGATCCTGAACCCGAGTCTCCTCTAGCCAGTCTGCTCCTGCAGTTCAGGGATCTCTAAAGATCACAAGTTTCTGGAAAAGCTGACAAAAACCCATGATTACATGAAAGAATTTGGAGTTCTTAATCTAAGGCGTGCACCAACGGAAGAAAATCAACAGCCCTGTTCTTCTAGAAGTCTTCAGACATCTAATCTTCCAGCAGGTCTTGTGCTGGTTAAGGACAGTGTTCCACAGCCTCACGGTTTATAAAAGTGCTCTAGTAAACTATTCTGACACGCTCAGATAAAAGTTCTCTGAAATATCATCTGTGGAAGGCGTAGGACCATAAAATGTTTGTCCAATCAGATTCCTGCTCTGCTGTGCGTGGTCATGTGTTCTGGAGGAGGCGTGGCTTTGGAGACGGATTATGCAGGGAGGGTGGGATCTTATGCATTCAAAGCTAGCTTGCTATTGCTAGCCTCTCCGAAAACTTTAATGGTGGCGAAGTTGAAATCATGTGTAGTTCTTTAACAATCTATGTTTGGCTTACCACTTCTGCTGATTATATTTGTGAAGATTATCATGATGAACAAAACACTTGAGAAACAAACTTCCTGAGTTTATTTCTTGCCCAAAAGCCAATGGAAAATCCTATTGAATTTGAATCCTCACCGGCAGACCTCAAGTGGTGAAAGTTGGCCAGTTCACCTCAAACTCCATCACTCTGAACATAGGAGCCCCACAGGGCTGTGTCCTGAGTCCCCTGCTCTACTCTCTCTACACGCATGACTGCGTGTCCTCTCACAGCTCCACATCTATTGTCAAATTCGCTGATGATATTGTGGTTCTGGGCCTCATCTCCAACAACGATGAGACCGCATACTTGGATGAGGTAGAGAGACTCACATCATGGTGCCAGGACAACTGTCTCTCTCTGAATGTGAGCAAAACTAAAGAGCTGATCATGGACTTCAGGAAGAGACAGCAGCAGCCCTACACTCCTCTTATGATCAGTGGGACCCCTGTGGAGAGGGTGAGCAGCTTCAAGTACCTCGGTGTAAACATCTCCGAGAACCTGACTTGGACTACACACATCCAAACACAGGTTAAGAAAGCTAGGCAAAGACTGTACCATCTGCGACAGCTGAGGAAATTCAGGGTCTCACCAGCAATCCTGAAAACTTTCTATTCAGGGACCATAGAAAGTGTATTGACTCAGTGCATCTCAGTGTGGTATGGAAACAGCTCCAATCAGGACTGCAAAGCACTACAGAGAGTTGTGCGCTTAGCTGAGCGCATCTCAGGGTCTGCTCTCCCCTCTCTGCAGGACATCTACCTCAAACGCTGCAAAAATAGAGCTGTCAAAATCATCAAGGACTCAAATCACCCTGGTAACCGTCTATTCACTTTGCTTCCATCTGGTAAGCGCTTCCGTAGCCTGATGGCAAAAACTGAGAGACTTAGGAGGAGCTTCTTCCCCCAGGCCATCAGGCTCCTAAACTCTAACTCTGTGTCATAACATCACATGACTCCGTGTAAATATCACTATATCAATAAGCTATTCATAATTTTTCTCTACCTCATATTGCTGCTATTATATACCCTGTACAACTTTTTTGCACATTATTTTGCACATTCCTCTTAGTACTATTTAAGTCAACAACATACTGACCTGCACATTTATATTTATATTTTTTTATCTATCTTTTTATTTTATTTTATTTTTTTCTACTTTTCTTCTCTTAATATTTGTATACTTTATAATTGCACTGTCCTTGGAGCGGACCTGACCTACATTTCACTGCTGGTTATACTCTGTATAATTGTGTATGTGACGAATAAAACTCTTGAATCTTGAATCGAGAGACTCCAGGTTGGCCTACAAAAATACACCATCACTGCAGCGCTCAGTGTCACCCGTCTAAAGTCTGCTGATAACCATGTAGATGAGCCAGAAGACTACTGGAAGAATGGCTCGTGGACAGAGGAGACCAAAACAGAACGTTTAGTTTTAAATGAGAAGCGTTATAAATATACCTGTGCTACTGATGACTGCTCTTGTGCTGCAGGGACACACATCTGACTATAAAACATATTATTGGGAGATATATTGATGAATGACAATATGCATTTAATGCAAGTAATCTGTTATAAAAAAACTAAATGACTTACATTACAAGCTTTCAGAATCTCATTATAGAAATATCAGCATCTGCAGCAAAACTCTCATATTCTGACTGTATATTACTGTATGAGCCACAAAAGCCCGATGCATCAAATATGACACAAAACACATTTTGCTGCTGGTTTTGTCCGGTCAGCGGAGAATCCCGTCTAAATACAGTAAAGCAGCTTTATACAGATAATAATAATGATGATGGGAATCAGAAGCGGAGCTCGGTACAGGGGTCACGGGCTCGGTCTTACCGTGGTGTGCGGGATATATGGTAATAATAATAATAATAATAATAATAATGATGATGAGAATCAGTAGCGGAGCTCGGTACAGGGGTCACGGGCTCGGTCTTACCGTGGTGTGCGGGATATATGATAATAATAATAATAATAATGATGATGATGATGATGATGAGAATCAGTAGCGGAGCTCGGTACAGGGGTCACGGGCTCGGTCTTACCGTGGTGTGCGGGTCCACTGCGGCTAGCTCGAGAAAGCTAGCACCGGCCTGCTGAGGAAAATCCCGCCAATCCTTCCCGCCTCGCTTCACAAACACGACCGACTCAAACCGCGAGCCATAATAGAGTTCTAACGGCACGATCGCGGTCGGTCTGTCCGTTCATGTGTGTGTTAATGTGTCTAATACCGCCGTGATCCGTTAACGGACTCGATCAGCTGACTGTCAGCGAGCTCTTTAAACCACAGTCCGGTTTTCCGCTTCCGCCGCGGGTGTGGGCTTCATTTCTGCTCATGCCGTCGGTGTCAAGCGTGCAGTTCGTCTCTTTCTGTCCTCGGCAGCTCCATCCATGTTTTTCTTTTCCTCTCTCATTCGCTTTTTGTTCAGGACTTCATGATGGCGGCGCGGGGCGGGGCGGGGCGGGAGCCGACCGGAAACCGGAAGTGCGGGTGAAGCGCAAATTAAGGGTTTGTAATCTTGTGTAAATACGCAGCTCAGACTGGACCGGAGCTCTTCTCTAGTGCTGTTCTGCAGGGAAAGCAGGCTTTAGACGATAGTATCTTCATCAATGCGTTGTATATAGCACAGCATGTTTATATAAGCGCTATTAAACTCGTGTCGCACTAACATTTTAAAATAATTAATAGTGAACTCCAGTAGGTTTCAATCATACAGTATCACACGTCTCAGCTGTTTTAATTCATATTATTCATCTTATATTAATATCTTCTGAAAGGGTGACGCCCCACATTTATTACTGAGTCAATAAACTAAAATTACTATACACCTATAATAATAATAAAAAGCATCAGTGGCACACAGCAGGCCTAAAAACTACCACTTTATCATAGAATATTTTCTCTGACACTTTCTCACGAAATATGATGTATTTTAGCCTCTGAGCATCATCTGTGAGGTGAAGAAGTTAATCAGCAGAGAAACAGCATGATTCCTGTCCGGATCGGAGCCAGTTACAGATATCTGCTCCACTCTCAGCTGTTTTCTCATCTATGAATGATTACGAACACTTCATTTGGTTTTTTTAATCCTGATTAAAACCTTTCCTACCCCTTTGCTTATTCAACAAAGTGGAAACATTGTGTGGATATTTTTGAACTCAGCATCACTGAATTGTTTGCAGATGAACAGAAGATGCATGGCTATATTAAAATAAGTCATTTTAACAAACATTCAAGTGCCAGTACAGCTGACCTCATATAGTTTTGTTCCCAGTTTGAGCATGTTTTGTGAAACGACAACATGCCTGAAAATATAAGTGCATGTGTAAATATGTGCCATTGAACATTAATGATGAATATGAAGCATATTAAATATTGCCACTGGATGAAGTTGCCATCTAAACTGATAGACGAGAATCAAGAGGTAACACTCGTCTATGACTTTCTGATTTTCAGCCATATGCAAAAACCTGATACATATCACATAACATGCTCTTAAAAAGTAACAAGTAGAAAAACTAAACAGATTACACATCCAGAATATGACTGAAATTCATTGTAAATCTGAAGAAATAGTGTTGTCAAAAGATTAAATCGCATCCAAAATAAGTTTTTGTTTGCATAATATATGTGTACTGTGTTATTATAGACAGTGGGGCAAATAAGTATTTGATACACTGCTGATTTTTCAAGTTTTTCCTCTTACAAAGAATGGAGAGATCTGTAATGTTCATCGTAGCTACACCTCAACTGTGAGAGACAGGATATTAAACGGGATGGACTACAGGACAATAGCAAACAGCTGGTGGCGCAATTATTCGGCAGTGTATCAAATACTTATTTGCCCCACTGTATATAAAAATACACACACATATAGAATATATTTTGAAAATATTTACATGTCTATATTTATATTCACATAATTTATATTATAAATATATTTAATATATAAACATAACATATTTTTCTTAAACATATACATGCATGTGTTTGTATTTATATATATATAATAAATATACACAGAACACACGAATATTATGTAAACAAAAGCTTTTATTTTGGATGCAATCAATCATTTGACAGCACTATATAATATATGTATTAATCACTGTATTATAGCCTTCTAAAAAAAGAAATGAAGTGGCATTGGACGGCTTTAAAGGAAGCAAACGTTATCATGAATCAAGCCATCTGTCTCTGATCTGTTCATGCGTTTATGAAATGTGATGCCCTTCATGCGTCTCTATCTCCTCTCCTCACCTTCTCTGGATCAGCATCTCCTTACATAACCCCCCAAAAACATACAGAGCAAAATAAATAAATCATCAAATCTGTATTAAGTTGCCCAAGTCCTAATCCCTTATGCAAACAGATTTGTGAAATTTGGCTATGATTTGTGGAATGAAGCCATACGTTTATGTAACAGCAATGAGGTAAAGTTAAAGGTCACGAGTCAGAAAACAATGACGGTACAGTCTTCTGACGTATTCATGTGTACTCCTTACATCAGCATCTCGTTCTGGATGAAGTCATGATGATTCAGAAGAGAGAGATGTCTGCAAACAGTGGATGGAAGGGGTATGTCCTGATGAAGACCTTGCATCCAGATTCATCTGCCAGAGATTATTAGTACGTTTATGATCTTAATGTGGAAGATGCAGATGAAATAAAACTGATAAAACCTTTCTACACTTGTGCAGTCATAACATTATGGTTATTATATTAAAATACCTCTCTGTGTGGTGCTGAAAAACACAAATTAGGCAAAAATAATCAAATGCAAAAGTAAAAAACATGTTATTTTATTATGCTAAGTTTATTAAAGTTCATAAAACAGAAATAACCTGTTCATTGGTTACAGTGAAAGATATATGCAATAGAAGATATTACTTAAGAAAAGGACCAAAAATGGTTATGATTATTTAAATAATGATGTTTTTTATGACTTCAGATGCACTCATTATTTTTTCATATCACATTTGTTTTTGTGTTCATTCTTTTAGTGTGTTCTGTAATATTTATTCATATTTAGTGTTATCTCTGATAATCAAGACTCTGATCCTGTTTAGTTCATTAAAACATATTTATTATTTCATAGTTTCTGTTAAGCTTTCATTTTGTTGTTTAACAGTATATATATTTTATAAATTAGGTTTCATGGGGGAAGTCGTGGCCTAATGGTTAGAGAGTTGGACTCGTAACCTGAAGGTTGCGGGTTCGAGTCTCGGGCCGGCAGGGATTGTAGGTGGGGGGAGTGAATGTCCAGCGCTCTCTCCAGCCTCAATACCACGACTGAGGTGCCCTTGAGCAAGACACCGAACCCCCAACTGCTCCCCGGACGCCGCAGCATAAATGCTGCCCACTGCTCCGGGTGTGTGTTCACGGTGTGTGTGTGTTCACTGCTGTGTGTGTGCGTGCGCGCGTGTGTGTGTGTGTGTTCACTGCTGTGTGTGTGTGTGTGTGTTCACTGCTGTGTGTGTGTGTGTGTGTGTGTGTGTGTGTTCACTGCTGTGTGTGTGTGCACGGTGGATGGGTTAAATGCAGAGCACGAATTCCGAGTATGGGTCACATACTTGGCTGAATGTCACTTCACTTCATATTTATATTTCCTGATTTCATTTGACTTAAAGTTTTAGTAATTTCATTGTTTGTTTTTGTCAGTTTATACTTTTTTTTAAAATGTCTATATAGTTTTTATACATTTTTATTAAATCAGTTTTTACATTTTTATTTATTTAGGTATAAAGTTAAACGAAGTGAAAATGAGAAATGTTGCTGAAATAAAATTTTAAAAGTTTTTTAAAGTAATGAAAAGGTTTTTAGTTTTTGGTGACAATAATAACCATGGAATCATCTGTAAAACATGTGAAAGGCCATGGCATGTATTTCTTACAGTAAATTTCTGGCAAATGTAGTTTTAGTGTTAATGTAATTGAGCCGGATGTGTGTGTGTGCGGTGAAGAGCATCTGATTCGCTGTGTTTCTGAGTCTGATTGCTGATGCTCTGATGCTGTCCAGTGTCCAGATGGATGTGAGTCTGACCCCTCCCTCACACACACACACTCACACACACACACACACACTCACACACACACACTCACACACACACACCCCATACAAAAGCCCTCCGGAGCCGAGCCGGTCCAGCAGAGGCCACACACCGGGACCAGATCAGCTTCACTCCAGACTCCAGGACGGTGAGCATACTTTACTTAGAAATACTGCCGTTCACTACTTTATCTTGAATGCATTTAATGTGTAGCGAGCTGATGAACAAACTAAGAGTTTTGCTCCATAAGTCTGTAATTCAAACACATCTGCTGTATGTACTTATGCATGAAACGCATGAAAGTTGCAGGGTGTTGTAACAGCATCCATCACAGACCCAACACTCACAGATATGACTGCATGCATCTTCTTACGAGGAGCGAAAATCGTAAGTCATTCGAACATATTTCACATTTGTTTTCTTACAGTATTTGCAACTTTAACATTGTCATATTTCATAAAGTCAAATCGAGACAAATTATTTGTTTAGGCTAAAAAATGCTTTTAGAAAATTATCTTAATTAATTCATAGAATTGTTAATCATTTTATGTTTTGTAGCTTATTTTTATTAGTTTCATTTATTTTTAAACAAAAGTCTATTTATAAGAAAAAAAACAGAAATGATGTTTAATTAAAGAATGGATTTGTGTTGTGTTACTTTATAACATCATCCCAGTTCATAAACACATATGTTTGTAGAAATGCATTTATTTATTTAGTTTAGTTTTATTATTAAACAAATGTCTAAATATAAGAAAAATGGAAATGCGCGGTTAGACAATTGTAATTAATGGATTTGTGTTTTATTACGTTTTCACATTATCCCACTTTATCAACAGTTTAGAAAATTACATGTTTTAAAACAAATTCATTCCTTTTTATTTTTAAATTATGTTTCTTATGTTTTCATTACTTTAGTTTTATAATAAAACAAAAAATAAATAAATGCTGTGCAATTAGAAAATCATCATTACTGGATCTGTGTTGTATTTATAACATGAATAATTTTATGAACAGTCAAGATAAATTATGTGTTTAAAATCATTTATTATAATTTATTATGAAAATAATCATGTATTTCATTTATTTTATTTTTAAAAATATATAATATTTACAATATTCTTTATTTAATTTTAGTTGTTTTATGTTTTACCATATGTTTTATGTTTCATCTCATCGTAGGTTTAGTTTGATAATAAATAAAAAAATGTAAATGTGTAAATATGAGAGAAACCGGAAACACTGTGCAATCACTAAATGGTCATTAATGGATTTGTGTTGTATTAGTTTATAGTCTGTGTTTGGCCTGATTCAGCAGACACATAATCATAATCAGCCGCATGAATCTAAACGAAACGCCACTGAGTGCTGTCTGCTTAACGGGATAAATCTCAACGCACTGCTTTAAAAGCATTCATGCCATTATCAAAATGGGGTAAAGCAGGCCTTTTAGGTTCATCTCTGACAGAGAAACACGTTTGAGAGGCTTAACCTGTGCTTTTGCTTCTGCAGGACAGAGAATTGGCAGATGATGAGATTGAAGGTAAACACACCTGTCATCTGTCTCATAATCTGCTCTATTCATCATCTGCACTAAACACAACGCTTAGACCACGCATGCAACAATTCAATAAAGAAAATTATCATTTTATTTCAACAAACGTGCATTGTTTTACACATAATCACATGCTCTGAAGAGCTGTATGACAATAAATATTAGTGGACATCACAAAAATGTTGTTATTATTATTATTTATTATCATTATTGAGAAGACAATTATACTAAATGTTTTTAAGGTAAGTGGTTGCAAGCAATTTATTTTAGCCACATTTTTGTTTTTAAATGTTGAAAGTTAGTCAACTAAATTTATTTAAATGTAGCTAAAATAAATAGTTTGCAACCACTTACCTTAAAAAAATGAGTAAATTCAATGAATCTTTTTTTTTCAGCGTGTATAGCCATAACTATTGGTAGACATCACAGAGGTTAAATAATTCTGATTAGTATTTCATGCATTACACTCTTAAAAATAAAGGAGCTTAACAGGCTCTTCACAGCGATGCCACAGAAGAAGCATTTTTGGTTCCAGAGAAGCATTGAGTCAAAGAACCATCTTACCTTTTTATAATCTAAAGAACCTTCTTTCACCACAAAGACGCTTTTGTGAAACAGAAAGGTTCTTCAGATATTAAAGGTTCTTTATGGAACCATTTAGATGAAAAGAAGGTTCTTCTAGCGTCGTGAAGCAGCTTTGTGTTTAAGATTGATTACTGTAATGTAAAATGTGCTGGTTATATGAACCTGACGAATGCTTCTTGTTCTCAGAGCTGAGAGAGGCCTTTAATGAATTTGATAAAGATAAAGACGGTCTAATTAGCTGTAAGGACCTGGGGAACCTGATGAGGACGATGGGTTACATGCCGACCGAGATGGAGCTGATCGAGCTGGGCCAGAACATCAACATGAACCGTACGCGCAGACGCATGATAATCATGATCGCTGTGAGCAAACACACGTGTTTAGAGCAGGTTTTCTGTTTCTCTGTCTCTCAGTGGGAGGAAGGGTGGACTTTGAAGACTTTGTGGAGTTAATGACACCAAAGCTTTTGGCCGAGACGGCCGGCATGATCGGAGTGAAGGAACTGAGAGATGCTTTCAAAGAGGTGAGAGACAAACCAAAGCATTATGGGCTGGAGGATCACAGGGAAGCATGCAAAAACATAACAAGTAACAGACGTCTGGTTTCTTTGTCTGTTCTCCAGTTTGACATGGACGGCGACGGCTCGATCACCACCGAGGAGCTGAGGAGCGCCATGACTAAATTACTGGGAGAACACATGAACCACAGAGAGATCGACGCCGTGGTCCGAGAGGCAGACAATAACGGAGACGGCACGGTGGATTTCGAAGGTGAGAAATGACACACATTCAGCTCTTATAGATGCTCACACTTCCTACATATTCAGGTGTGAAACACTCCTCTGCTTCTGCTCTTCTTGCAGAATTTGTCAAGATGCTGTCAAGCTGCTGAGACATTCATCTTCTGGACGCTGCAGATATAAACAACACCACAGCGCATGCATACCCCTAAATATCTAAGTTCTTCTCCCCATAAACTATGCAAAAATCTCAGGCTTTCCATGCAATACAGAGCTACTGATCCGAGAGATGGATGTGCAATCTTTTTCTGAAATTAGTCTAATATTATAACGCTTATGTCTTTACATTATTTTTAATAGATATTTGCTCAATAAAATACAAGATTAGGAAATAAATGGCATGGAGTGATGTTTTTGTGTGTGTGTGTGTGTGTGTGAGTGTGTGTGTGTGTGTGTGTGTGTGTGTGAGTGAGTGTGTGTGTGTGTGTGTGTGTGTGTGTGTTTGAGTGTGTGTGTGTGAGCGTGACAGGCCCGCTTCCAGAACTGAGGGGTTTTCTTAAATTATTAAAGGTGCTTTTCATCTATTTTGTCCTGTCTTTTGCTGTGCAATTTAAGAGTTATTCTGCAATCTCACATTAGACTCAGTTATGATGTCTGCATAATCAATCTCGTCATGTTTACACTTTGTTTGTTATAATAAGAAGATTTGTGAGTGTGAAGAACAAATGTAAATGCCTCTGATTGGCCAGTGTGTTCCAGAAATCAACAGATCTGTCTGTGATTGGCTACAAAGCTCCACGCTGTAAATGGAAACCATTGACTCTCTGCAGAACACAACTTTATTTTGCTGGTATCCTGTCGTTACAGCTGTAAGTGTGTTGTTTTGTCAGTCATTTGCGTATTAGTGTGGTCTCGCTGATCTGGGTTCAGTCTCCTAAACTCTTCAGATGAATTGAGCTCTTCAGCACACTCCACAACATCGTTTATGAATAATGCTAGATCCTGCAGACTTCCAGTAACTAAATATCTCCATTAATCTGGTGATTCTCAGAAAAAACTCAAATCTGAAGCTAACAGGCCGTGTAATCTGTGTGCTGGCCGCCGCAGAGAGCAGATGGTGAAGACAAGAGATCAGTTTTAAGAGAAACTTTCTTTGCCAGATTAAGAGATAATGGGAGGAGGATGCACTGAGAGGCACGGAAAGATTTTGAGAGCAAATTGATGTGGATATCCTGAAAACTATTGTACAGATACCAGACACATGTTTAAAACTGGCATAAACGAGCCTTCAGCGGATGCACTCACGGAAAATACTGATTTAAAGTCACATCATATAATGGTATCTAACACAAAAGTGCATTTGTTATTTTAATAAGAATCAAAGGAGACAAATGTGTTTAAATGGCCAATACTGGTTTATTTCTTATTTTAATTGTATTAATTGCATTTATTTGTTTGTTTGTTTATTTTTAAAAGTTAAAGGTCCAATACTCTATAACATATTATATGATTTCAAATAATACAAATGTTAAATATAAAATAGCTCAAAAGTAAATTATCAGTTTTTAGAATGATATGAATAATAGTGATAATAATATGGAATAATAATAATAATATGGAATTTTAAAAAAAGGTAATTGTGACATCATCTCATATTTCAGATTTTCAGAGTTTATATTGATTGATTATTGTTATTTTTTTCTTATAAAGATAAATCAACTGCATAGAAAATGTAAAATAAAATTAATAATAATAATAAAAGTGCATTGTCAGTCCCCTGTCGTGTGTGTCATGTGTTCCCGCCTCATGTGTCCATATTTGGTTTGTTTCCTGTCCTTGTTATATGTAATCATTAGTTTAATTCTTGTCCAGCCGTGTTTGTCTATTGTCTATGATTATCCCGTATATTA